>NC_056743.1:1266592573-1266892573 GCF_019279795.1 Protopterus annectens
AGTACCTTAAAATAGCAGCCAATAGCATTGCCTTTTCTGTCTGAATTGTTATAAATAGGTCAGTCCAGGAATCCCACATTCCCTCACTCTGGAAAATGTCACATTATCCCTCTGCACAAAGAAGGAAATTCAATAGACATTTCTAACTTTAGACCTATAGCAGTCTTATCCCCCCTCCAAAATACTTGAAAAATGTTTTCAGAAACAATTGCTAAATTATCTTTAGCAGGAAGAACTCCCATTGCCACATAACATGTCTTCTAACCTATACATTACTGTCAACAACTGCTAGAGATATCGGCAAACTAGTCTCCACCTTATTTCTAGACTTGTCTAAAGCCTTTGACACATTTTGCCACAATAAACTTCTTCTTCAAATGTCTTCATTAGGTCTCACTCATTCTACCATTCTATGGTTCAAAAACTATGTATCCAATAGGTATCAGTCAGTAAAATGGCACTCCACCCACTCTCCATACCTCCCAGTCACTACCAATGCACCATAAGGCTCTGTCCTTGGCCCCCTCCTCTTTAACAGTCTTAACAACACACTCCACACATCCACACAACTGGCCTCCTTAATACAGTAAGCAGATGACTGCATACTCATTTGCACATCTGATAACATGGCAAATCTCCAACAAATTACTCAGGAAGCTTTAACAGCCACTGAAACATGGCTTTGTAACTCACAACTCATGGTCTTGTATAAAAAAAGCAAAACTACTACTAATTTTTTACCCAAATCTCTCTCTCATGAAAAAAAAACAAAATTTAAAGTCATATGTTTATAGTACAACTACTAAAGTCACTTCTCATATCAAATTATTAGGGCTGATAGTGGATGATAATCTCATATCCAATCTGCATATTCAAAATTGCATAAGAAAAACTCATGAAAAATTAGGGATGCTTTACAGAGCCAAAAACTTTCTCACCAATACAACTAAAACTACACTTGCCACTACTTATCTCCTCCCCAAACTTCTATACAGCGCTCCCATCCTTACTAAACTTCCAGGCACCACAAAAATCAAAACTTGAACAATGCTATAACAAATTTGCTAAATTTGCAGCAAATACTCCTTTTAGAACCAACCACTGTACAGCACTAAAAAGCTTAAATTGGTTAGAACTACCCCATCAACTAACACATACATAGCTTCTTGCCACCTATAAAATTATCCAGCATCTATCTGCTTGTCCAGCACTTAATAAGATTCCACAAAACTATGTTCCCAATTGGTTATTGCGATCCAATGACCAAAAACTCCTGTCTGTCCACAAACTTGTCAAATCTGTTGGGCATTGTCTATACCCATACCATGATGCTAAGGCTTGAAACTCCTTACCTGTATCCACCAGGTCAAAATCCTCCATCCCATCCTTCAAAACCAGTTTAAAAGACTTCCTACCCAAAATCTGGCTATGTTCTTGATCAACACCAGGATAAATTATATCCCCAAATGTGAAAAAGTACCTATTCATACCTTACACCGCCTTACTCTCTCTTCTTCACTCACCTCCTCACTTCTATCTATTTCTCTCCCCTGACTTTCTCTCTAAACATACCATAAGCATGCTTTTCTCACATTTCATATTGAAATTCGTGTTTATATTATACTAATTAGAAGTTATGTACTTACCATAACTTGACACCTGTGTTGTCCATTTTCATTCTTTCTCACGAATGGGTTAAAGATCAGATCTGGCTTGGCCATATTTACAAGACTTAGGATCAGAATCTCAACCTCCTCTCTCTGCCCATAATGCTCTATTCCATTTCCAATTCCCCAGACTGGGCTTGCTGCCTTACTGCCCATTGTGTTATAGAGACAGAACAGACACAAGAGAAAATGGAGACTCAAACCTGGAACATGAAGGTTCAATTATCATCCAAAGATCCTTCTAGGACTGACAAGGCCAGGGGATGGCTGGGAGGGAAGGTGAGGAAGAATGAAAATGGACAACACAGATGCCAAGTTATGGTAAGTACATAACTTCTAAATCTAATGTCCTTTTCATTCTTCCTCACAAATAGATCAGAACCCCCAGCTATGTAACTCTTGGGAGGCCCTCAAAGAAGGACATGCTGGAGGACTATCGAACCTAAAGGAAGCTTTGCTTCTGGGGACAATGTCTAATTTGTAATATGTAACAAAGGTATGAGTCTTTGACCAAGTGGCTGCAGTGCAGATGTCGTCAATGGAAGTTCTTAAAGAAAAGGCAGATGAAGTAGCCACAGATCTAGTGGAATGAGCTCTAAAAGGATGAGGTAATACCAAACCTTTATGAGAATAAATCTGAGATACAATCAGTAATCGATTTAGCAAGAGTAATTTTTGAAAAACTGCTTGACCTAAGTGGTTAGGGGCAAAAAACAGAAACAGCTGATTAGACTTCCTGTACTGTTTTGTTCTGTGAAAATAAAAATGTAGTTGTCTATGAACATCAAGAAGATGCAGCATATATTCGCCCTTATTAGTAAAGTTTGGAAAGAAAGCTGACAATTGTATGGACTGATTAATGTTAGTCTCACTGGCAAATTTAGGCAGAAAGGAAGGGTTGGTTCATAGAGACACCCTATCTTTATGGAAAATAATATAAAGAGGCCTAACCGATAAGGCCTGGAGCTCAGAAATTATTTTTGCTGAAGTTATAGTTACCAAAAAGATTGTTTTCCAAGAAAAAAAATGTTATATTGCATTTGTTTGCCAGTTCAAAGTGTTTCTGAGTCAACCTCTGGAGGACCACTATGAAATCCCAAGGAGGAAGGGGATCCTTTTTAGAGGTCTTAGGAGAAAAATATCATGAATCTTTACATAATATGGAAGTTGCCAGAGAAAGGGATTCAGTGCCAGTGTGGAAGTTGGATGTTGCTGCTAACTGAAGTTTAGTAGTAGAAAAACTATCCCCTTCCTTAAAAAAAGTAGTGAGAAAAAGAAGGATGGTCAAAGTAGGAGCTGAGAAAGGGTCAATATTCTCTTTGGAAACCCATATAGAGAAGCTTTTCCATTTGCTTCTGTAGACTTTCTTGATGGAGGCCTTGTGGGAGGCCAAGATAATGTCACCAACTGGGGAAGCGAGCCTAGACCTTCTTACTATCACTGGAAGTGGAGAAACCATGCCATCAGCTTGAGGGTGTGGAGACTGGGATGTTGAATTTCTGATGGGTGAGATAAGAAATCCAGAGTGGGCTCCAATATCCATGAAGGATATTTCAAGTGAGACCAGAGGAAGGCCAACCATACCTGTCAAGGCCAGAAGGGGGAAATGAGGATGACTGAGCTCTTCTGCCTGTTTGCTTTCTGTAGAAACTTTTGTATCAGTGGAAGAAGGGGGTAGGCATAGAGGAGACCTGGGGGCCAATCATGAATTGGAGCATCCCTCTGTGACTCCCCCAGAGGGGGGATCAGAATAAAGAACTTGCTGCACATGTTGTTGAGGGGAGAGGCAAACAGGTCACAGCAAGGCTGGGCCCCAGCGGCTGAAAGTCATGTTTGCTACTGTTTGATTGTAGGACCACTCATAAGGAATCAGAATGGACTTGCTGAGTCTGACTGTCAGCATGCTGGTTTTCTCTGATATGTGTGTTGCAAACAGAAAATGGTCTGAAGAGATCGCCGATTCCCAGATCCTCATAGCCTCTCTGCACAATGGGTAGGAAAACGTTCCTCCTTGTTTGTTGATGTACCAGACTACTAACATGTTGTCTGTGTGTACTGCAATAGTTCCTAAGGGGAGAATGTCCTGAAAGGCTTCCAACACTAGAAGGACTGCTCTCATCTCTAGGACATCAATATGCAACTTGGTCTCCGTAGAGGACCATATGCCTTGGACAATCTTTCCCTTGAAATGCCCCCCCACCCCATTTGGAAAGCATCCATGGTCACTATAGCTATTGAGGGAGGAAGAGAGAATAGCCTGCCCAAAACTAGGCCATCTGACTTGATCCACCTTTGAATATGATGTTTATGTCTAAACCAAAAAATTAACTTTAAATACGAAAAATCATATAAGTGCTTTCTCACACTTGAGATTCAGGAGATCCAACTTGTCACAAAGGCAGCAAACAAGATCTGGGGAGTTGGGAATAGAACAGAGCATATTGGGTAGCGGGAGAAGCTTGATATTCTCATCCTAAGACTTGTGAATATGGAAGAGTCAAATCCAAGGAGCGGATCCATAACCCATTCATGAGGAAGAATGAAAGGAAAACATCATATCTTACCTTTAATTTCTCTATAACCTGGCTAAAATTCCTATAAATATTAAATCATTGTTATATAACTTGTATATATTCTTAATCAATGTCTTCATATTATGTTTAATCTGGTATAATTATTTAAACTGTAGATTTTTTTTATTATTTTCAAAGACTATTATTTTTAAAATATTTTGTAATATTTTGCAGTTTCTCTCCACAGGCCTCTGTTAAAAAATGATCTCCTACCCAGTTGACCTTTTCTGGTAATCAAATGTCAATAACTAACTAACAAATAACTTATCCTCTGCTTTAATCAGATCACTAAAAAATCCTAAATTATTAGCCCATAGACTATTGCAGCAATGAGAATGGTGCACATTCTGTATTATATGAATTAGTGATTTGTTGTTTCTCTCTGAAGCAGAACTTATACTTACTGAAGGAAAATGTATAGCAAATGGAAATATGTCAGTATGAGTGTTCTGAGTAACACCTACAAGTGGGCTGAAGTTTTTGAACAGAAACCTTTGGAAAATAAGGAGTTATTGGAAAATGAGGAACTTTAAACCTTTTAAGAATTGGAAACATACACAAATAGATTTTTTATTAACCATCCCTTAACTAACTTTTCCACCAAATGACACCAATCCAGCAGTGTATTAAATATACTTTGGACCCTGGGCAGTATTCAAACCATAGGCCCCACCACACCGTTTCTTCTTTTTTTGTTTGTTTTATTAGTGCCATGCATAAAAGAACATGTTTTTTGGATTCATCTTCCAAATAGTTTTAAATGTATACTTATCTATTGTATTGTTTTAACTTATATTTACTGTTTAATAATTAGTTTAATGTTTAGTAAAGCTGGATATGTGAACTCTTGAACATGTTTGCAGCAGTAGGTAAAACAAGCTTTACTAAACAATAACAACAAAATTGGTGTATGTCAACCATAATCATATTGTTGACTGACATTTGATTGTATATAAAAGTAATAACAACAATAATAATGGTCACAGTAACATATTTCAAGTTTGTTTTAAACAAACATACAGTAGCCACAAAAAAAGTATTCTAACTTGACAAAACTGTACACTAGTCTTGCAAATCTATATTAATGACTGTTTAAAATGACCATATTACAAGATGAAAACTCACATTCATCCACAGACAGCTCCCCCAGCTATTGATTATAGAAACTTTGTTAGCCAAGTATATCTCAGACACCCCCCCACCCAACACTTATATCCACTTTGTTAATTACATACACCCCAGATGCCTAGTTATAAAAATAATGGTACACATTAATTTATTTCAAGTTCATTTCACACAATCACACAGTAGCTCCTGAAAGCATTCAAATTAACTTCTCACAAAATCACATTAATCATGCAAAGCCTGATGAAATACTATCTGAAATAAACAGATGATGAGAGGGTAAAGTTACTTTCTTATATAAACATGTCAGTCGTCCCCCACCACATCAGTTACAGCAACTTTGCTAAGAGTACATCCTACATCTGATTGTATAAAATAATGGTTTCAGTAATGTATTTCAAGTTTATTTCACACAAATACACAGTATCCAGTCTAGTCACAGTAAAGTATTCCAACTTAAAGTTACATAAATGCACATTATTCTTGCAAATACAGATTAATGATTGATCAAAGTGAGTATATGATAAGAGGGTAAGATCCTTTCATGCATAGACAGCTCTGACACCCCCATACAGTAGTTATAACTGTTATTGACTGTATATACTGCAGATGTCTGAATGCAACACAAATAATGGCCAAAGAATAAATGTTTCAAGTTTATTTCATACAAACAGTAGACACAGTAAACTATTCCAACTTGTTTCACAACATTCATATTAGCCCTGCAAAGCCAGAATAAGATAGCTGACAGTCATTTTTATGTACAGACAGGCCCCACATCCCTCAGCAATTATTTTTGACTTTGTCCAAAATTCTTCCTCTAAGAAGGTGATGTATGTACATTGTTTCCACTTAGCCAAAATTTAGGGTGAGTGTGATGTCTAACATTATGTGTAGTATTTCTCTCGCCATATTTCAAGCAAATCTTATATGAAATCTTTGTAAGATATGTTTTTCTACCCACATATGCTAACATTAATACCATCCTTGGCTCTGTATCCTTTCAGAACTCACCATTTCCCCTTAAATACTGCCACACATTTTCAGCTACTCCTTACTGAATATTGCAAGAAATATAACAAACATAAATGAACAGCCAAACATAGATACACCATCTAGAGTTGATATGGGTGCCTTCTTTTCTCCCTCCTTATGTTATCACAGTATTAAAAGTCTATTTTTCTTGTTATTCCCTCGTACAGAAACCCTAAATGCATAGATAGAGATCCAATAGATCTTGATCAAGATCCAAGAAACAGATATTTTGTACACTTTGAGAAGGCATATTTGCTGCTCTTGATGTAATGTCTTGTAGGAGGTGATACAACAGTATGGAGTTTGGGGGCAGCCCTTCTTTTGTTAGGATTAAGAGTTGTACCACCATTCTTAGTCTTAAATTGAATAAATTCATATTGGGCAAAGGACTCTGCCAAGGGCTTGTCTTGATTCACTTTTTGTTTGTACTTTTTGTGGATGGAATATCATGGTGCATCTGTGCTGTGAAGCATATTCAGTCTAGAGGTACAAAGAATGCACTTCTATTGTTCCCCAAGTCTCAAATAACTCTAATATACAATGTGCTGAATGCAAAGTGGTTGGGATAAAAATCAGCACTTTCCAATCAGAGGTCACAGTTCTGCCTTAGAAAAGAGTAGGTTGCTTTATGCACATGAAGAAGAAGCAACAACCTCAGTAAGACAGTTTAAGCATCTTGGAGTCTAGTTCAAGAGTGAAGGTAGTGTGGACTAAGAAACTGACCAGTGGATGGCTGCAGTGGTGACAGTGTAAACCATCAACAACCAGCAAAAAAACGATAGTGAATACGCAGTAATGAAGAAATAATGATTATTTATTTATAATTCCTTCAAATCCAGACCAGTTTCGGCTATTCAGCCTGTATCAATGAATACAATAAAGTTTTTTGAATGAAATAAAGCAGCCTGCATTTATACTAGTCTCTGATTACCTGGAAGCAATATTATAGCACCACCCAGTGGCTGGAGTAACAAAGTGCATGTTCCATTCTTGATTAAAGCATATGACCAGTGACACAAAAATGCCAGAGGTGTAGATATTAAGTCATATTTTTAAAAATAAAAATCAAAGCTCTGGAAGTAAGCCATTATATGACATACATATTACAAGGTAATAGACCAGTACCATAGTCACTATTTGTGAATGCATATCATAGTGTAAAAAAGCAGAAAATATATACCACTAGTATATATATATATTTTGAAGGGTGATAACCACAAGTTCAAAAGAACTGAATAATAATGAACCAAGTACTGATCATCTAATATATTACAAAATAAGGCAAAAAGAGTATAGTGGCCTCATTCTCAGCTATATTATAGATTATAATAAATTGAAATAATATGCTTGTAGATAATACAAGTTCAACATTGTAATTGTACAATACTCAATGTTTAATGCCAACATACCAGATACGAATACCAAACCATACATATACATATCCGTATCCTGAACAATTTTTTATCATGCTTTGTAGAGTATAATATGAGCGTTGGTAGGCCTAACCACCATTGAATGGTTCGCACTAATTCTTGATCTATATGAATGTTTGTTGTTGTAACCATGATTATGAAATCCTCATGTGTTCAGTGAAACTCACAGATGGTCATTCAGACCTGGGGGGAATAAACATCCAAGGTTGGTTATCCGATATTGTTCCTTGTGGTTTAAAATGGTGTGCCAACCCTGTTGGTTGTTCCTATCTCCCTGAATTTTGTCAATGATCATGAACATAAACTGGGCATTGGGATGTTGTATCGTGTGTCTGTATAAAGCATTTGTTTCTTTTTTGTTCCTCATGTCACTACGATGTTCTGTCATCCTTATTCTCAGAGACCTAGAGGTTTGACCAACATAAGAAGCTTTACATTGGCAGGTAGCTAAGTAAATAACCCATGTACTGCTGCAATTACCAAACACCCTGGTTTTAAATACCCAATTGGTGTTGGCACTGGTGAATTCTTTTAGTGTACTAACTTGTAAACAGGAGCAGCAGTGACCACATGGAAAAGTACCAATTAGTTTATCACCACTGATAGTGGTCTGATGATATATCGCACCTCCCCCTTCTCTGTTTTTGTAATGTGAAAATAGCCCTCCCAAATTCTTGCCTCTTCTGTATGACATTTGACATTGAGGGCCTAGTATTGACCTTAAAGTGTCATTAGCCAAAAGAATTTTCCAGTTGCAATTAAGTATATCCCTGACAATAGGTTGGTTCCTGCCATATGTGACGACAAATCTCAAGATAGAATCCTGATGAGCATGCTGTGATTTTTTGTATCGTAACAATGTTCTCCTGTCTATGGTTTTGCTCCATGAACTAGCTTGATATATATCTATGTCTCTATATCCTCTGTCCTGAAATCTATGGTATAAATCAAGTCTGGCATGTTCAAATTCATCATGAGATGAACAAATGCGTCTGATACGCATAAATTGAGACTTAGGGATGTTGCGGATGGTGTGGTTTGGGTGCATACTGGAGACGTGTAACAAGGTATTGTATTGAGGGTATTTTCTAAATGTTTTGGTACTTAGAGTATCATCTGCGTTATGGTAAACAGTAACATCCAAAAAATCTATGGTACTCCTGTTACATGTAACCGTAAACTCAATACCCCAAATGTTACCATTCAGGTACTCCATAAATTCCTTTAGATATGCTTCATCCGTCTTCCACACCATCCAGCAATCATCCAAATATCGTCGCCAGATATCAATTTCCACCATGTAAATATTGTGTGATTTGTCATATATCATACATTCTTCAAAATAGGCCATGAATAAGTCAGCATAAATGGGTGCAAAGGAAGTTCCCATTGCTGTCCCTTGTAGCTGGAAAAGCATTCTCCATGGAAATAAAAGACATTTTTGTTTAATACATGTTCCACCATGCAGACAAGTAAGGTGTTGAAGCCCGGAGGATATAAGTTTGTTCTCTCAAGCCAGTATTGCAGGGATTGTAATCCCGCCCAGTGTGGAATACTTGTGTATAAAGATTTAACATCCAACGTGCACATTAACCAGTCTGGTTCTAGCTGTGTATACTCCAAAATTTGTAAAAAGTGTGTGGTGTCCTGTAGTTGGGCCCTAACTGATGTTAAAAGGGGTTTGAGATACTGTGTTAGAAATGCTGATAGTGGTTCCGTCAAGGACCCTATCCCTGATACAATGGGTCTACCTGGGGGTTTTGAAATGGACTTATGTATTTTTGGGAGAAGATACAAGATTTGTTTCTGTGGGTCTTTGACAGTAAGATGTTTAACAGTATTTTTTGTTATGGTACCCTCATCCTCAGCTAGTTTCAGAAAAGAATCTATTTCTTTTTTAAAAACCCCAGTCGGGTCAATGTACATTTGCATATAACATCTAGTATCAGCTAACTGTCTTTTCCCCTCATCAAGGTATTCCCCAATGTTCATAACCACCACGGCACCACCCTTGTCTGCAGGTAGAATGGCAATGTCGCGATTATGCTTTAATTCCTCCAAGGCTGCCTTTTTCATGGGTGACAGCACTGCAATCTTTATACCAAATTATAGTGATAAAGTCAAAAGCGAGTCAGAGCACCAAGCTGCCAATTTACTGCTCATTCTATGTCCCCACCATCACCTATAATCATTAGCTTTGGTTAGTGACCAAAAGATGAGATCCTGCATACAAGGGGCAGAACTGTGGTTCCTTAAAAGGGGAAGGAGGGCTTACTCTCCATGACAGATTGCAGATCAATGTAATTTAAGAGAGAATTATAATGCAGCCACTCTCTGGAGAGAAAAAGCTCTTTCACCACCTGGAAGGCTAAGGGACTGACAGAAGCCCCCACCCATTCCTCAGAGCCAAAGCTTCCAAAGAAGGTAGATCAAAGCCACCCCAGATCCGAGCATTGAGGGAGAATTAGATCCCAGCTGTCTAGGGCCGAAGCTCTGAGGGGAAGGGATGGACCCAACAAAACAGAAGACAAACCTAACCCCTCGGATCTGATTCTGACACTTCAGCTCCGAGACCCATTCTCATCTTAGGGTATTGGAGCAGAACTAGTCAAGGAAACAGTCGGAGTGGAGGAGAATACTTTCCTTGGATCCAACGCCGAGCCCCGTAGACATCTCAGATTATGAGGCTCTGAAATCACTGGACAAATCAGAGAAGAAATAATAATAGTCTTAGATGTGGCAGGCATACTCATGGATCTGATAGGGGACAGAGTGTATAAGACCCCCATCTGGATCTGAGCTCTGAGAAACTTTCACATAATCCTATCCACATCTGTTTCTGACAAGCTTCTGAAGGACCTAGAGGAAGTGGTGGATGGGGGCCTGGAATGCTTCGGTGTTTGGAGAAGCTGAGCAGGCAAGGTGGGCAAGATTGGTTTTACAACATATTCAGGTGTAGTACTGCTGATGGAAGTACCCAGTTTTGGATCTATGACTTAGGATCTGAGGGGGGAACTGGTGGATTAAATTGTGGGGGGAGCTGGTGGATTAAATTGTAATTACAGTTGGAGCCAAGGCCTTAGGATCCGAAGACTGCAGATCCTAATGTCGAGACATCTTCAGATCCAGACAAGTCAGATCTGAGTGTCTCTTGGTCTTGGTTGGTGGCTCGGATGAAGACCTAGGGAACCTCAGAGGAAAACATTTATGGCACTATAGAGGAGCAGACTTGCTTTGTTTGGAGGAGGGGTTGAGCTCCTGGACTGGATGATAGAAGAAGACCCCTTAAAATAAGTTTGTTTCTTCTGTCCGCCAGGGCTGTAGGATTAAAGGTGGTGCAGATTATACATACCATGTCCAAGTGCCCGGATCCAAGGCAATAAATACACTCCATATGGGTATCTGAGTTTGGGATCTTATGCCCACAAGAAGTGCATTTTTTAAACCCTGTAGGTTTGTCCAACATAATGGCAGTAACAGTGGGGTGGTTTGCCCTAAAGAAGAACACCTCAGCTCTTACTTGAGTAGAATGATCCTAACTCAAAAAATAAATATTCCACAGTTGAGAAAAGGTGTTGAGCCATAAAATGGCCCATCTCTTCACCATCATATTACCTCCTGAGGATGCATTTTATGCTGAAAAATCATGCCCTCCTGACAAGACAGTCCCATCAAACAGAAGAACTCTAGAGTCACAGGATGATTTGTCAGTCTGTAACTTCTTCATTACTCAGGAGAACACAGACCTGATTGTAAAAATGACAACACAGATGCCCCCCTCCCCTTACAGCATGCTTTCGTAACAGAGGTCACTCATCTCCATGGGTCTGAGTTGGTGGGGGTGGACATGTAACAGAGCACATACAGTGCTCTTTTATCACTTTTATACAGTGCCTGAGCTTTTAATGGATTTGGCTGGTAGTATATTGAAAAGGACGGTGGAGCTTTAAAAGACAAGAGTAATTTGGAATTGTAGCAGCCCAAGAAACGCCAGACAGCCATCTGGAAGCTATTAGCGTAACATTTTTGAACAGAAACAATATGGTGAATTCTATGCCCTGATTGTAAAGCAGACAGTTAAGTTGAAAATTGCGTGCTTTATGAATAATTGGTGAAAGATAAAACTTGGCTCTTCTACAAAGAAGAGGACTGTTGTTACTTTAGCAAAGCTGATATACATTGGGATTTTTAGTGTGTACTTCATGTACAACTGTGAAGAGATATCAAAAGCTGGCTCAGGTGATTGGAGAGTACTGGTAGACATATTTCATTACTAAATTGTACTATATTGAAAATTAGGAGCTTTTTGTGAAAGACTGTACAATCATAAACTGAAGATCAAAAAAAGGAATGAGAAGTTTACCCCCAGCATTTGTGCTGGAAACTGCAGCCTTGCATTTACTACAAGAAGCTTGTGCTGTTTTATTTTCTGTTACAGTGAAAAGAAAACATTTGAGTTTCTTATATTTGTTAAGCTGAAATTAAAGAGTTTTAGTTGTCCTGTTTATTATGCTGAAATGAAGCAGCCTGTGTTTCTGTATGCAATTATTAGCTGCAACTTGTTACATATGAATTGCATGTTATTAACCAGAACCACACGGACCATATTCTAATGTAGTTACAAAAGCACTGAATGCCTATGAAATACAAAAATGTAATGTTAGATCTCTTAACATGCTTGTCTACTCAAAACCAGCTTTGATGATATGCTCATCACAATCAGTTCTCTGAAGTCAAATATTTACTTATGTGACATAATACAATACCCACTGCTGTTGCATGATGTGCAACGCCAGTCTCAAATTCACACCTTATTCCTTCCGCAATAAATACAGGCTAAAAGAAAGACATGACTGAAAAGAGGTGTGAACAGTGTGATGTGCAGAACACTTTTCTTGTGAAAGGGTCGACCTTCTGCTCCAGTTCTGATGCACCTATTACATGAAATAGGCATGAGTGCACGGATTATGTATCTTAGTTTATTTCCTTTTTTTACTGAACTCTTGCAGTACCCAGAACGTTGCTTTGTGGGGTCTATGAATATATATTGTTATATTGCTGTACATGCATCTACTCTTTCTACAGATTCTGTAGTTTGCCATTTATATTGTAGGGAAAGAAATGCATACAATATCACATGTCTTTGGTAAACTTACCTCAGCAGGCATCTGCATTAGAAGAACAGCAGCTACTGGTCCTTGGGCCTGGCAGTAGCCTTCCTCAGGTTTGTACACAGTATAAGCTTTAAGGACTCTTAAAAGGCCCTTCTGCCTGTCATAAAACATAAAAATATGTGAGAAACGAAATTTTGTCATACAAATAAAACAGACACTTTTAATCACAGGCATGGCTCCATAGGTTTTGTTTCTGTAAGTCAGAACTAAGTCAATATTATCTGCAAAGTTAACCTGACCATGCAAAAGCACAGTGCCCTTTTTAACTATCGAAGAACTTCCTTAGATTGCTTAAAACATTATGTCAACATCCTTCAGAAGTTAGCAGGAGGGGAAGCCTTAATTTATCCAAGTTCATGCATTTTCTCTCCCTATTCATACAACATCCCAAAATTCCAAAATGCCAGAATACTACTATCACTGTTAAAGCTTAATAAAAGACAGCTATGTTTTGTTACAGTATATATCCCTCCTGAAAATAGTATAACAACTACAGAAGAAATCATCTTCTGGACAACTAATTGTATACCTTATGAAAAAAAAATCATAATAGGAGATATAATTTTTGACTGTCAAAACCTTATGTCAGATTTTCCCTTAGCTAGTATAAGACTTTATGGTTACACACAACATATAAAAATACACACTAGATTTAATAATACCAGGAGCTAAGGTGCAGTGCTAGACTGGATAATGGTCTCTGATCCCAGTAAATTTACAACCCCTGGAACCTATCCAAACTCACTTAGCGACCACCTTCCAGCTTACACTCATAGAAATACCACCCACAAACCTAACCCTCACCAGCTTAAAACAACCGAAAGCTTTCTAAATTCAATAAAGACTCAATCAATATATTGAAAGCCTTTAATTGGTCTGTCCTAAAATTTCTTCCACTCAATGAGGCACTCAGTACTTTTAATAACTTATTCTTAAATACTCTAACCAGCCACTCCCCACAAAAAAGAGTGAAACTTAACCATGCACCATGCCTCACTTCCCAGACAAAAACTACAATGTCTAGCAAAGAATGGAAAGAATGTCTTAAACTTAAAACCCCCTGTAATCTGCCAATGTATATAAAATTGCTCAATATGAATAAAAAACAAGTTAATCTACTTAAAGCAAATATTATAGTCATCTACAACTTCATCACAAAAATGACAGCAAAACATTCTTGAC
The DNA here is from genome assembly GCF_019279795.1 of Protopterus annectens. Lineage (NCBI taxonomy): Eukaryota > Metazoa > Chordata > Ceratodontiformes > Protopteridae > Protopterus > Protopterus annectens. The sequence continues at coordinate 1,266,606,763 of NC_056743.1, forward strand.
ATCAATACGTAACCTTGTTACATCTGGCCTCAAACAAGGAACTTAACCTTCCTCATATTAGCTCTCCAATAAAAATTGCTACCTTATTCAATACCAACTTCACAGAAAGTATCATCAACCTAACTAAATCTCTTCATCCCCATCCAGTGCTTCTAACACAACCCTCAATAACACCCAATCTTAGTAATTCCACTAACAACAGGTTAGGCAAAATCAACATTCTCCATACACCATACATCCTACAGCTTCCTTTATTCCAGCATCCCCACATGAACCTAATTCACCCTGTATATGCATTGCCAGCAACTTCCACTTAGAACCTGTCTCCACATCAATGATAAAAAAACTTATGTTTAAACTCAGACCTCACTCCACTGCAGCTGACAGCCTTCCATACCTAAAGATAGCTGCTGATGTCATAGCAAACCCAGTCTCTAACCTTATCAATAGATCAACAGCTGAATCCTATGTACCCTCTCTATGTTAAAAAATATGGAAGTTATGTACTCAACATAATGCTAGAGCTGTGTTATCCTATTTTCGTCTGGTTCAACACATGGATCTCAGATCTGATTCAGATCCAGTTTTGGCCTTTGCAAACATGTGGATCCAGGGCTCTGACTCCTACCCTATCCATAATCCCTCTTTACCCCTCCCTGAATACCTCAGATCAAGTTTGCCCAATTAGTATATGTTGTATAAATGAAAACTTTATTGCCAAAAAGTTAAGGTGTACCTATGATGAAAATACAACCAGGTGAGGATGAGGTTTGCAAGACTCCTTAGAGTATCACCCATTCTTTTTGAGGTACCATTGGTGACAATTTGGAAGGAGGAAGGATGGAAGGATGATGAACCAGATAAACATAGGACAACACAGATCTATCACTATGGTGAGTATATAACTTCTGTATCTGATGTCCTTCTTTGTCTGATTCAGTTGGGACTGATTCCCTAGCTTCCAATCTCCTGGCAGGCCTCAAGGAAGGATATTCCTGAGCACAGTGTAGCCAAAGGAGGAGCATGATCCAGACTGTACATCCAGTTTATAATGAGGCACAAAAGTGTGAACAGTTGACCATGTTGCAGCAGCACAAATTTCATCAATTGGCAGATTTCATTTAAAATCTGTAGAAGTTGCCCCTGGCCTTTGTTGAATGAGCTGTTGGTTTCTACATAATGGTAAACCCAATCTGTCAGAAACAAATAGAAAACAGTTTGAAAGACTCCTAGAAAGGGTGACTTTGAACACACTGTACCCTAACTTGACTTTGGAAAAGGCAACAGGTAATTGATCTGATTTTCTGAAGTCCTTTGTCCTGTGAAGGTAAAATCTACATCGACTATGAACATCAAGTACATATAATGTATTTTCTCCTTTGTTTGAGAATTTTGGGAAGAAAACTGTAAGATTTATGGATTGATTGATATGGGATTCAGATGCCATCTTAGGAATAAAGGAAGAATTCAGTTTTAAGAAGACTCTATCCTTATAAAATATTAGATAAGGAGGTTTGCAAGTAAGATCCTGCAATTTTGAGACTATTTTGGCTAAAGTGACTGCCACCAAAAAGCTTGTTTTCCATGTTAAGTATTTAAGAACCGCTGACACTGCTGGTTCAAATGGGAATTGTTTACGGGCTTGTAATATCACTGCAATGTCACAAGGTGGAACAGGATCACTGACAGGAGCTCTGAGAAGAAATGTTCTCCTAAGGAAAGCTTTAGAAATTTTCAACGAAGCTGTGGGTGTCAGACTATGTCCAATGTGAAAATCTGAATTTGCAGCTAAATGAACTTTCATGGTGAAGAAACTGGCGCCTTTATAAAACAAGTTCCAACAAGAAATCCAGGACTGAAGGAAGAGGAGCAGAAAAAGGGTCCAATCTCTTTTCTATATCCCTGAAAAAAAAATATTTTCCATTTCCTTTGGTAAACCTTCCTGGTACTAGATGTTTTGAAAGCTATTAGAGTGTGAAGTATTCCTTTTGAAAACCTGGCATCTCTGGCCATTATTAAAATTGGAGTAACAAAGCAGTTAGATTCAAGGTGACTACATCCTGAATTGTGTAAATGGATGGGTGAGACAGGAGTTCTGGGCTGTGAGCTAGTGTTCGCAGAGGACAGAAAAGATGAGGCCGAAGAAATAGAAATAAAACCTGTTGTGGCAAATAAGGAGCAATGAGGATTACTTTTGCCTTTCATCTCCTGGGTTTCTGAATGAACTTCATGATTAAGGGGAATGGGAGAAAGCATATAGAAGACTTGAGAATCCCTCTGCGACTAATCCTGAGGAGGGATAAGGACAAAGTAACTGCTACACTTGCTGTTGAGATGAAGTGGGAACAGATCACAGAATGGAAGATTTCATTCGCCACTGACTGATTAAGGGACCACTCATGAGGCAGACAAATGTTTCTGCTTAGTCTGTCTGCTAGAACATTGGAAGTCCCCAGTTGTGTGTTGCTACAAGAAAGTGATGGGAAGACATTGCCCACTGCCAAACCATTATGGTTTTCCTACACAGGGGATATGATCTGATTCTCCCTTGTTTGTTGCTGTATTGGACTGCTGACATTGTCCATATGAATGGGTATCACACATGGCAGAGAGTCTTGAAATCTCTGTAGTGTCAATAGGACTTCTGTTATTTACCAGATGTGCAAAATGGACTCTAACCATACCTTGAACAGTCTTCCCTTCATAATACCCCCCACCCTAAAAGGGAAGAGTCTATGGTGACCACAGCTGTAGAAGGGGGAAGACAGAATGGATAGCCTTTATGTAACTCTGAGACATTCAGCCACCATCTGACATGATTTCTGCAAACTGGAGTTATCCTAATGGGTATACTCAAAGGATGATGTAGCTGTGACCACTGATATGGGAGTGTCCATTGAAAGACTCTCAGGTGAAAATGAGAGAAGGGAACCAGAGTGATTGATGACACCACAAGGCCTAGAAGACTGTAATAATATCCTCCTGTCAACTTTTTTAAGAGAAAGGATCCTGGAGTGTGTTATGGGAGCTATTTGGAAGCATTTGTCTAGGTGGTAGAAAATGAATTCCAGTTTCTGAGTGGGATTTAGTTGACTTTTCTGAGGGTACACTGTGATACCCAATTTATGAAGTAATGGGTATAAACAGCCCCTCCTTTGAATGAGCAGATTCTTGGTTGGAAAAGTGAGAAGCCAATCGTTCAGGTTCTTGTAGCCTGAGATAGGGCATTACTACTGTCATGCATTTGATGAACACCCAGGGGGCTGTGATGAGACCAACAGGCAGAGCTCTAAATTGATAATAATTGGCTCAGAGGCAGAAATGGATAAATCTCCTGGAATGCTTGTTTATCTTTATCTGACAATAAACATCCTGATGATCTAATGAGCATATCCAATCACACTTTCTGAGAAGCAGTAAAATGAACTGAGCCATGCCCATCCAGAATTTTGTCTTGCTTCACAAATTGATTTAAATGACTGAGGTTCAGAAATGGCCTTGGGTCTTCTGTTTTCTTTAAACTAAAAAGAATCTGGAATAAACTCCAGATACTGTCCAATCTGGTGGGACCTATTGGATGATTATTGTCCAACAGCTTTCTGAGTTCTGCTGTGATGGATTCCATCTGGTAGGGTGGCACTAGGGGAAATCATTTTTTGGTGTGGCAGAATTATAGAAAAATAAATGAAATTCTATACCCTCTGGTAATTATCTTCAGTACACATGCATCCAAAGTGATGGCCTACCAGGTTAGAAGGTGCAGGGATAACTGCCCCTTAACTGCCTCTAGCGTGTGGCAGTCAGGCAACCCTTTACAGGCACTGGAAGGATTTCTTGGAAAAGGGCCCACAAAATTCTTGGTTCTGCAGATCACCTCTGCCCCTAGAGTGACATGCATTAAAACCACCCCTCTGCCAAGGGGGAGGGATCCAAGGAAGAATCCTGGTTAAAAATCTGAGATTTTTTTGAACCACATCTTCCACCTCCTCCTTGGTTCCTAGAAAAGGTTCTTTGAGAAGATGAGAAGCAGATCCCTACAGCAGACAGGGTCTTAAGGTCTTTCTTGCTCCTGTTTCTTGTGCCCTTAACCTCTGGCCCAAAGAGAGTGAAGCTATCAAAGAGGGCATTAAGGAAGGATGTCTTGAAGTCTTCCGCAAAATCACACCATCACATCCAGGCATGATGGTGAATAGATATGCCAGTGTCTGCTGTTCTGTCTGCTCCATCAGCTTCATTTGAAAGCAGATACATGGAGACATTGAAAATAGAATTGAGGGTAGATAGCTGGGATTCTATATTTTTCTTCACATCCATTGGCAAATTACCTGAAATGGAACTGGTAAACTCCTTAGTTAAACATTAGCCAAGTAGTTCAGTGCTCTAAGGGAAAAAGTCGCTGATGCACAAGTCCATTTTCCAAATCAGTTCAGATCCCTAGATTCCCTATTGGGGGATGAATAGATGTATTCTCTTTGCAAAGTTCCCTTCCTGTGGCCACTGCTACAACCACAGGGGAACTTTACTCTAGTGTACCCTATCTTTAGGAGCTGCAAAGATCTTATCAGTTTTCTTTGGTATGGACTCCACTGTGTGAAATACCTTCCAAGTGCTCTGCATCATCATATCAATGAGGATGTCAGAAGGAGAGACCATCCAGGTGGTAGAAGAGCCAGTTCTGAAAGCCTCCAGGAACATGAATTCTTCAGGGGAGGTGAACTAGTGGACCAACCCCCCCTCCATTTCATCAATTCCAGGATTTTGCCAAAAGTGACGTCTCCAAAGGGGGATCTGGGGGAACCCTCCCCTTCATTCAGATCTGTGTCATCTGTAAAAGATTCATTTGAAGAATCTATATGCTTTCTTTTTCAACTCTGTTTTTGATGGATCTGAAGTTGGGAAGTCTCAGAAGTCAGATTCAAATCAGACTGGGAGCTCAGAGTAGGAACTTCCATTAGACTTTTGGAAGCTGACTGCTCATGTTGATGTGGAGGCTAGAGGTCTACACAAAATAAGAAAGGTGTCAGGTTGCATCTGAACATGATGTAGGCATCCCTTCTCTAGTAGTAAGAACCCACTTAAAGGCCTCAAATGATGAGCCTGAAACTGGAGCCAAGGAAAAATCTTGAGATGCCAAGACTGAGAGAATTCCACCAACACCAACGCTGCCCAGATCGAAAAACAACACTGGGGCAGTGCTATCAAGAGCCAAAGCCTTCTAGAGGCAGAAATGGATCAGAAAGTTTTGACACTGATCTGTAATCTGAGACCCTGACTCTGATGCATTGAACTGAGTGCCTTTCCAGTCCAACAAAGTTGGAGTCAAAAGAGAGTGGGGTAAAATCAGAGATAAAGAAATAAGGTTTATCACCATCAATGTAGAAGCTCCAGAAATGTCCAGATTCAGGGACTGCAAGTCCGAAGGGAAGATCAACACAGGGCTTCTGAGAGGAGGGTGTCCTAGGACTTTTTCTCAGGTTGACTTATGGAGATAACATCAAGATGACCTCCAACTGAATCTTCTGATGAAGAAACCTCTGCATCTGATCGGCATCAGCCTTATTAAGCCTCCTTGAAGAATAGGTAGACTTTGCTAAAGATGTTATCAAAGATGCTCTCAATGGTCTTCTCTGCAAGATTGGGAAATGTAGTCTTGGGCTAATATAGTCTGGAACAAATAGTGATGTTGGTGAAGGTGATTGGATCTAACCTGGCCTGGGATCCCATGGCTTTCATATTTTCTGTGCTGGACCTGGGAGAACTGTTAGGTCAGGGGACCGTTTATGAGACTTTTCAGAAGACTTTTCCAAAGTCTTGCTACCTTGAGACTTTTTCCCTATGTCCTTGTCCTTGGAAAGTTTCTTCTCAAGCACCATAGCTGGAACAGATGCAGGTACCAATCCCTGTTGAGGTGGAAGCAAACCTTTTAAAATCAGCTTGTCTTTACAGCTTTGTAAGGGCTTACGTCTGAAAGAGATACATGCCTCACAGTTAGTGTCCAAGTGGGCTGCTCCTACACAGTAGACACAGAGGGTATGGGGATCCTGTGGGGGGGGGGGGGTTTGTGGCCACACATGGAGCATTTTTGAAACTTTTATCAGACATGCTGTCAGAAAAAAAAACACAACTCCAACTCCAGCATGTTCAAAATAACATTAAAAGTCTCATCAAAAATTAGGAATCCTCTACAGGCATAAAAAACTTCCTTAGCAACACCAACAAAACCACTCTTGCCACTACCTGCCTTCTTCCATCTCCCTTATACTGTACACCCATCCTAACCAACCTTCAGTATACAGTTAACAATAAGCTGAAGGCATGCTATAATAAGGTTGCAAAATTTGCCTAGCAAACAATACTGGAGCTACTGCTGTATTGAACTTAAGGTTTTGAATTGGTCAAGACTTCCTCACCACTTAGATCAAATACAGCTTATCTCCACAAAATTTTTCACAAAGCCGACGACTGCCCTGCTTTTACTCCTAATGTCCATTCCTATAACCCTAATAGACTACTTTGATCTAAGAAACAACATCTTCACAGCACATATAAACTCCACAAATCCTCTGGCCAACGTCTCAACTCATACTTTGTTGCTAAAAAATGAAATTCTGTTCCTCTGAAAATTAGATCTACCTCTGACCTCTTCAACTTTAAACTATTATTAGAAGACTACCTAATAAAACCTGGCTCTGCTCCTGCACTACCCCAGGCTGAACCAGTCGCTCCCTATTTCCACCACCAGCATATTTTGACAATGTTCTGAGAAAGAGTGAGAAGGAATTAGTAAAATCTATTTCTTAGGCAAAGATCAAATATATTTTTCTGTAAGCTTTATTAACTAGTCCTCTCTGTGTTTAATGTCATTTCTATCGACTAACTACAGCTTGTGAATACCTGATCCATTAACAATGCTCTTTTTCATCTTGTTATAGCTGTCCAAATATTTGCACTATGTATGTACAGCTTCACACTGTATAAACTGAACCTGAGTTTGTACTTGGTTAATAGTATGTCATTCTTCTGTATTAGGATTTGTAACAATTTTATTTAACTGTAACCATATTGTGTCTATATAGAGGTTTTCTCCCTTGGTCTCCACTGAAAATGTAATGTTATCCCAGCTGGACCCTCCCAGTAAACAAATGCCAAATAAATAAAAAATAAAAATTCAGCTGGACAGCCACGTACTAGTTCTTTTGGTATTTCATGACTGCACTGAACCCCTCTTCTGCTGTGTGGCTGTCCATGTTATTTTAATAACTGTATATACCTTCATCCATCAATGCTTTGCATTTCTGAGAGCAGGCACACAGAGTTTTTGTAAATGTATGTTACCTAGTAAGTATGTTTTGGGTAGGCCTTGTATTAATCACTTGCACAAGAAGATTTGTGCTGTAGCATTGATCTTCCAAAATATCTTGTCAGTCATTTCCTTTATTATTAGGGAACAGACATCTTTACATTTCTAGCAGCACTAGTATAAATGAATGGTGCGCTTTAATTGTTGATGCAGAATTAAAGACTTTTGTAAGTATGCTCATGTTGCTACTTGGGCTGAAGTTTTAATAGCACTTGGCCTTTCAATGACCTTTCATGCAAATTACTTTTTTTCAAATAATGCTCAAAATTGTAATATAGCATAGAATGCCATGTTCACTGAATGGTTGGCTTGAAGTGTGTACAGTTGTATGTACTGAAATTCAACATGTCTACTGTGCATACACATAAGAACACAAAATAGCATGCGACCGAGTTCAATGAAATTTTGGTTACAGGTTTCAAGAAAACTAGCATAAGGCTGCTATTCATCAGAAGTTTAAGCTGTAAACTGTTTATATATAAAACCGGTGCCTGTCCATGGGTAGTATTACAGATTGCCGCAGTATTTTCAGATATGCATGAGGTATTATTGGGAGGGAGTTTTAAGCTAAACTATCCATCTCTCAGTTTTCTTTTCTGAAACCAAAAATGATGGAGAAAAGATACTTTATATTTAGGATGTCCACATACAACTCATTTACTATCTTAACATGACAAAACCTTTGAGAACTACATTTGTTGTGAAAGTAAGAAGGGGCAACCTGGGTCAATGCAGACTATTTTGAAATGGTTATCCCAGACTATGATTTTTTGTTATTCCTACAACAAAACTATTCCAGACAGGGTCAAGACTCATTGTACCAGGGCCTTGGGTTCATCCATGGCTTTCTAGAAGGAGCAACAAGGTCCTGTGTACATACTTTTACAAAGCACAACAAACTATGTTTCCCAGGTCTAGGATAGGCTTTGCCATCACCATTCACCAGGGACTCCTGGACTCTTGCCTTTCCACATCCCAGTTGTTTTGAGCTATGGTAATCTACCCATATACTTAGGCTACTGCAGCAGTGATCAATATGAAGAACATAGTGTAAGTTTACTTACATAACTGTAATAACAGTAGATGCTCCAATGTTCCCTGCTGCAGTAGCCACTCCCTACATCTCCCTTGTTTTTTGGTGTTTTTTTTTCTTTTTTTAAGCCAGGGTGTGGGCATATATTTTTCATTTCCTAGCAATGTTTTTTCAGGACTTAGCCTCTCTCTCCCAGTTATCATGAAAGCTTTGAAGGGTTTGGTACCCAAACATGCCCTTTTAGTGAGCTCAAGCTGACTAACCCTTTGAGCATAAGGAAGGTGCCCTGAAGCTTTGGAAGCTGGCCAGTTTGTTATATTCCATGCAAGATATAACCATAGCTTGGGTTACTGCACCAGTGATCAATAGAAAGAGCATGAAAACTTACCAATGGAGTACCAGAGGGCTCAGTGCTGGGCCCTCTCTTATTTACAATCCATTTCTTACACCTTCAAGCCAACACTTCTGGCTTATGGTCACCTAGGTTTGCAGATAAGCCCAAATTTATTGCTGCTATTTATTTTCCCATTGACTCATAACTGTTGCAGCATGGGTTAGACTATGGAAACAATTGGTGCAAGAGCAATTCTGTTATGTACTGCACACACACACAGACACACTCACACACACACACATACACACACACACACACACACACACACACACACACACACACACACACACACACACACACACACACACATCAAATACAAGTATAAGACAGGGATGTTTGTTTTCACCATTTTTTCTGGCTTTAAATGCAGTGTTAGAAGCCATTCAGCAGGACAAAATATATTCCTTGCTTATGTTCTTTTAATGCTTTCAGATGTTACTGACTCTTTTCAAATCTAACATATTTTGTATCTAGATAATTAAAAATACATTTTAAAATCATTAAATCATATGGTGGAGGGTGTTCATCTAGTTAACTCAATGAAATTTCTTGAGTGACACATTTCTTCGAACAGGGAGCATAGTACTCATAGGCAATGTGATTAGCTTGTAATAAAGATGGCATACAAAAAAGAGCAACACCTGAATTTGTCACCAGTTGAGAGAATTACTTTCCTCAAACTAAAAATTAAAAATGATAGAGTTTTCCCATTTAGGGTCATTATTTTTATCTCCCTGCTAATTATGGTTTCTAAAAGTTCAAGTTATTTAGAGGAGATTTGTTTGGAATAGAGTAAAACTCAAGATTCCTTGGAAAGCTTTAATAGTTGATCAGAATTATTATGCAGGCTATACAGTGTACGGCCTTAAAACTATGGTCTTTGTTAAATTTTACATTACTTTATAATGGCTGACAATATATATCAGATATTTTTATATTGAATTCACACTAACTGGCATACCAGACTTTCTACATGCTATGATTTGTTAAACTCACAGGTCTGTAATTCTGCATTGTCCAATCTACATTCACAATGTTAAAATCATATAAGTAAGAGGTGCAATCAAGATTCAGTTATTGTGGCACCAGTTACATTCATTTACACGTTTCTTTCTTTAATTATTTATTTTTATTGCTCAAGTTAGTCCTAGACAAGTGGTCTCTTTTCAGGAGGGGAGACCTATTATTCTACTGGGAGAAATTTGGCTAGGCCATCAAGGAACTTCCTTCATTCTTTTTGATAGGTGCCATATGATCTTTTGCATCCACCGGACCTAACACCAACTGAAGCAGCTGGGACTTTTATTTAAAGTCTCATCCTAAGAACAGCATGCAGAGAAGTGCAGTTCCCCCCAAGACTGTGCTATAGTGTCAGTGACTTGAAAAATTAATCCAATCACCTGGAGTAAGAACAGAAACTACAGCCATCTGAACTCTAAGCACCAAAGGTGAGTATTCTGCTTGTTGATCCACTGCTAAGTTTCTCACTTGGTCAAATGAAATATCAATGCAAGCTTAAAAGGCAGGTTTAGGGAAATTTTGCTGAAGAATTCAGTTAAAGTATACTTGTCTTTAACCTGTAATTATGTTACTGTTAGACTAGCCTGGCTATTCAATTTTTTTCAAACTAATCATATACTCATAAATTTATTTTTTCAAGAAAAAATGATAGCTGTATTATGTAATCCTGTCAGAGTTCTCCCCTTTGCATAAAGCATAGTCTAATGAACAAATGGAACCTGGTACTCACCAGCCGCATCAGCCTGAAGGAACTGATTAAAGTTAAGCAAATGCACAGGATGTATATACCATCTCCAAGAAACCACATTTTACAACAAAAAATTTACATTGTGCCTACTGGACTCCTTATTTGAGGCGCAGAACTAGAAATAGTCAAAATCTGTGTCAACAAGGATGTGAGAGGTCCAGGTTACATGTTAAGTGGGAATGTCTCGAGATCTGACCATGATGGAGAAATGTACATGAGAAATCATGCACTTTTTTCCCCTCTGGCCTGAAAAGCAATATAACAATTCTTGTCACTTAGAATCAGGGAACTCCACTTTAGTTTTCATTACATATTTGGTTTTGGAGTTATCTGACATTAGTTAAGCAGCAAGAGGTGAACAGGAGAAAAACTTGATGTTTTTCCATATATTCCATATATAATTTACACCAACTCTGATGGTGTAGATATATTCTGAAGTATTTAAAACTGTTAGTTATGAAAAGTTGAAAAAAACATAAGTCAGATCAGTTAACAAGTAGTTAGGTAATATCAGTGCTGCATTTGCACTTAACCTCATATTTTAAATAGTCTTTTAATCTAGCAATGGATTCCCATGTAAAGATTGAATTTTACAAGTAATGTGCAAGGAGTTTAATACCTTAAAGAGTCATACTCTAGTTTCATCTTGACTGGATTACTACAGTACCGATTATCTGGGTTTATGGCAGGTAGCTGTCACAGCTGCAACATGTACAAATTTCTACAGCAAAGTCTGCTTTTAAGATGCTTCCATTTTACTACCATAGCATTTATAACATGGTTCCTACTTATTTAACCTGCTGCTAGTGCCCTACTCCATGGCAAGGATCCTCAGGTCATCAAGTGTGTGGAGCGCTGGTTGTTCCAAGAGTCCATCTTGATTTTCCTTTTAACTTTGCTTTATCTACTGTACTCTGGTTCTTTGAAACCGGCCATCTTTCCCGATTAGGTATATACAAATCTAAAGCCTTCATTAGGAAGTTCCTTAATTACTACCTGCTTAGAAGGTCTATTTAAATCTTCTGTGGGTTTCAAATCTTTATTTTTTATTTCCTAATTTATTTACACTATTCAAGTTATTTGTTCTTGCTATGTTTGCTTTGCTTTAATCCTGCAATTTTCATTATACGGTTACTATGCTGATTTAACTGAAATAAAATGCCTAGTGGATACACATTTGAAAATGCCTTAAATATAAAGACAAGTAAATAAATGAATATCTCTTCTGGCAACACTTGGGCAGAATCTACCCTGCAATGGTAGCAGAATTTTCAGCAAGTATTTCAATGAAAAGTTACAGTCAGCCTAGGCATCAACAGGTGCCCCCTTCAGTTCTAGCTGGGTCTGTGATAATGGTTAATAGACATTTTAAATGACTGGAAAGCTAATGTACTTTCAGTTAGCTGTACTCTCTTGGTAAAAAGGTGGGGTAACAACAGAGGTAACTAAAAAATGGAGGTGACAATACTTCATTGTGTTTAGTACCTTGTTTTTAAGGGGGTTGATCTAGTAAGCTCACATTATCTAAGTAAATCATTCTGTCACACCGGAGTATTTGTCCCAAAAGGAAATGAAATCTCCTAATATAACAGCATTGTTTTTGACTGTTGTGCGGAGTGATAAGAGTTTATGAAGCCCAAGCTAAGGGCACTGTGTGTTAGAGGATATAATAAACTAGCCTAATGGCTAGCTCACATCCCATATCAAACATTCACAGACTAAACGCTTAGGGTCTTAGCATGAAGTGCTGAGGCAGATATGATATATATCTTACATATACAGTATATAGCAATGTCAAGTGGTGCAACAAGTATAACACTCAACAATGGTGCAGAAAGCTGTGGATTCCCTTCCCACATCAGGTAGATCAATTGCTGACACTGCAGTACAGCATAAGGCAGTGCTACATTGCTGAGTGTGCCATCCTTCAGATGAAATGTTAAATCTAGGCCCCATCTGCTTGCTATGGTGGTAACTCAGGTGGATGTAAAAGATCACATGGCACCTATCAAAAAGAGTAGGGGCCCTTTATTTAACACAACATAAAAACATTATTTATATTTACAAGCTATACATACTTACAGGTATATATATATATATATATATATATATATATATATATATATATATGTGTGTGTGTGTGTGTGTATATATATATATATATATATATATATATATATATATATATATATATATATATATGGGTCTACTTTCATAGACCGAAGCGCCACTTCACCGACACCCGGAAGACCGAGACGGAACGACCGAAGAGGTAGGTAACCGACAACGCGATATCCCGACGGCTGAGAGACCAACAACGGCAGCGTGTGAGCGCGATACGGTAAGTGTACAAAAGTGAAAGATGTAGTATTGGGGAGCGGACAGGTAAGTGTACGATAGCGAGGGATTTTAGGATAGGGTGTGGGAAAGGTGAGTGTGCGGTGGTGTCGGACTAAGGGTTCCGGTGAGGTAAGTGTGTGGAAGTGATGTAGAGCAGTGTAGGGTAGTGTTAAGTGTGTCAGGGTTAGAATGCGGGTTGAGTGAGTGTGCGATAGTGACGGGCTGAATGTTTTAGGGTGGGTTAAGTGAGTTAGGGTTAGGGTGCAGGTAGGGTGAGTGTGCGATAGTGACGGTGTTGGGGTTTAGGGGTGTTTTAAGTGAGTTAGGGTTAGGGTGCGGGTTGGGTAAGTGTGCGGTAGTGTCGGACATTAGGGTTAGGGTTTAGGTTACGGTTAGTGGATATGTTGTTGTGTGCAATGTGTAGTTTGCGTCTTTTGTGTCGGTGTTGTGGTGTTCGGTATGTTTAGTTTTTGGTGTGGTGTGTTTTCGGTTGTTTGGGGTCGGGAAGATGTGTGTCGGCGATCCGTACGTTCGGTCTATGAAAGTAGACCCATATATATATATATATATATATATATATATATATATATATATATATACACATACACACACGCACACATGCGCGCACACACTCACACACACACACACACACACAATTTCTATTTTTTACTATTTAATATTTTCTTACAACATCCTTATTATTATTCTTCCATAACTGACCCTCACTTCTTCCACAACCATAATCTAAGTTTTCACAATATATCCGCCAAATCCCTTTCCTATTATGCAAATTGTCATTCAGTCTTTCATTCCAAACAACCTATATTACATAAAAGTAATTCATATCTACTCTTCTCATATATTCTTTATTCTTGTTTTTACAATATTCATACATAATCATATTCATATCTATATTGTTTGTGTCATTAATATGTTAAAAAAATTTCTTCACATAACTTTTTCCAGAAAAAAAAAACATGATCTGTTGTCTCTTCCTACACACAAAAAAAATGACACTCTTTCAACTTTCTTTTCATATGGCATATTTCCTTTTACTGGTAACTTATTTATTACCAGTCTTCAGAGGAAATCCTGACACTCTTCTATTTTGGTACACTACTTTTTCCTTACTTTAATGGCTTTATTCACTTCTTCTGTTACATTTTCCCATGGATTTACATACTATTGTTTCATCACATTATTATACACCATCCTTCTATCTTTCTCTGTTATCATCAATTTTCCATATTAGTATTTTTCTTGATAATTTTTAATTTCTTCATTTACATACTCTTTTTTCCTTTTTCTTATTCTCATCTCCCAGAACATTTGTACTTATGTTTAAACATTCTGATTATTATTTTCGCATTCTCTTCCTTTACCACTTAATACTTTATACAGGTTTAAAGAAGCAGAATAAACAACTGTATTTTTAACTCCAGTCGTCTTCAGCTTCACTCATATACAGCACACCTCTTTTCACTGGATCTAATCTTGAACCCAATATGAAAGAAAACATCAGTTGCACAATTTCCTTTTCAAAATTGTCTGCGATCATATAAACATTTGACATATATGGTATCTTACCACTAATACAAAACTCAGCAGATAAATCTTTTTCCTGCATGTTAATCTATATGTCCTCCACAGAAGACCTATTTATTTCATTTCTTTGATCAAGCCCTCCCATTTCATCATGGCTACATCATTTTTCCCAAATATTATCCCTAGCAAAGACACTTTATTCACTTAAAAATACACACCTCCAATTTCCACCACTTCATCTAAACCAATACTTTCACTCTACTCAAGGTCATTCCCATTTCTTTTAAACATTCAATGTTTTATTTTGTTCTTCTCATCCTTCTTGCATATACATTTTAATAATCCATTACATTAATCTTAGGTTCATAGGTTCATAGGTTGGTACTAGGCTATCGGCCCTAGGGCCTATGCAAGCCTAGCAATAACAATTCCCTGGATATTTCTTACCACAATATTTACTTCTCTGGGCCCCTGTCTAGCAGGGCAACTGACATGATCCCCGGGGTGAATTTCCTATCTCCCAACCAATCATCAAGGTTCCTTTTGAAGAGGGCCAATGAGGCGCTCTGCTTGACATATATGGGCAGTCTATTCCAGAGTATGGGGAGTCTCTGGGTCAGGAACCTATCACTCCAGCATGTTTTGTTCATTGTGATGACAAAGTTTAGATCCCTGGAGTGTGTGGCTCTGAGGGATTGGGATTTCTTTAAGTGGAACATGTCCAACAGCTCAGGGTTTGACATGGCCTTGTATGTTGAGCAGAGATCGCCTCTGAGTGGATGATATGCCACAGAGAATAGCTGGAGTTTTTTTAGACGGTCAGCATATAGCATCTGCTTTAGGCCTGTGATTCTTTTAGTGAGGTATTTCTGTGGCCTTTCCCGCTGTTGCAGATGTCTTGTAAGGTACATACCAAATGGGGCATTATACTCTATAATGGGTCTAATGAGGGATGAGTACAGTGGGACAATGACCTCCTTTTTTCTGGATGTAAAGCCCTTAGTGATGAGGTGTGCCACATAGAAGGATTTCCTGACTGTTGTGGCGATGTGGTTATCGAAAGTGAGACCACTGTCCACCTGTGTCCCTAAGTCTCTCATCACACTTTCGATGTTTAGCGTCCTGCCACCTATGTGGTAATTCATGGGTGCATGTTTTTTTCCAAAGGGGATAACTATACATTTCTTGGCATTAAGCTTGAGCCCATGGCTCTGGTACCAGGCATCTGTTTCTGTAAGGCCTTTTTATAGAATATTCACATAATTTGGGGATTCAATAATGGCTCCCAGTTTGCAGTCATCTGCAAACTTTGTTAGCCAGAGTCCCATAGTGTTGGCCTGTACTTCAGAGAAGTAAATACCAAACAAGAGTGGTCCCAGGACTAAACCCTGAGGTACTCCACTTGTCTGGAGCCAGATTTGGAGTCGGCTACTTTTACAGTCTGGG
This sequence comes from Protopterus annectens, assembly GCF_019279795.1. NCBI lineage: Eukaryota > Metazoa > Chordata > Ceratodontiformes > Protopteridae > Protopterus > Protopterus annectens. The sequence goes on from NC_056743.1 coordinate 1,266,622,649, forward strand.
TTCTGTCAGTAAGCCAGTTGGCAACGCATCGAGTGATGTAGGGATTTATGCCCAGCTTAGTAAGTTTATCTATGATTCCAGAGTGGGGGATGGTGTCGAAGGCCTTGGTGAGGTCCAGATAGGCTGTGTGGACCACCTTACCCTTGTCCACAGCTCTGGAGACTGATTCGAAGAAGTTTATCAGATTCAGGAGACAGGATCGGCCCTTCACAAACCCAAACTGGGTGGGGTCCAGTGTTTGAAGGTTGCCAATGTCTTTGTTTATAAGTTCCATGGTAATGCGTTCCATGCCCTTGCAGATCAGGCTTGTCAGACTGATGGGACGATAGTTCCCGGGATCCAAGGCGGATCCTCCCTTGTGGAGTGGCATAACTGTAGCTATGCGCCACTCAGTGGGCACGAAGCCTGAGGTGAGGCTATGAGTAAACATGACACTTAGGTGAGGTGCCAGTTCATTTTGTAGTTCATGTAGTACACAGCCTGGGATGTCATCTGGTCCTATGGATGCTGTATTCCTAGCTTTGGAGAGTGTGGTTTCTACCTGTGTGGCCGTGATTATCGGAATTTGGCAATCTTTTGGTATTGAGATGGGCCCTTTAGGGGGTGAGAGGGGGGTGAAGTTGGCACTAAATCGATCTGCCAGGATATTGGCAATATCCTTGGGATTAGTATATTTAATGCCATTCTGTTGTAGCTCAGAGCAGATCTGAGCATTGCCATTTAGATTCTTGACATAGTTATAGAATGCCTTGTGGTTGTCTTCATAAACAAATCCTTCGTTCTGAGTCATTCAGTACATTTACAAAATACTATCTGACAATCCATTAATTTCTTGTACATTCTATATGTTATCTGAGCCTGGTACTGAATTAACTTTAATTTCCTAGCTACTTCATCCAATTCACTAGCGACATTTTTTTAAATTCTTCTTAACTCTTTCTGAACTTTGTTTACCTTTCTTAATCTTTAATTGTCCTTCTTTTTACTCTTATACATATTTTCACATTATTTTCTTTTTGACTCACCTTTTACATTTTTAATTTCCATCATTATACTAACATTCTCCTTGACTATGTTACCCAAATATGCAGACACCTCCTCCTTCTTCCTTGTAAATAATATATCTGCCTAAACAGTAATGCCTTACTCCCCCCGATTTATTTTATATATTTCTTTTTCCTTAACATAATACTTTCCTCTATTATTCTCTAAATTCTTTAATACAGTACTATTCATTTTTCTGTATTTCACTTTCTGTCTCTTTCTTATATCACCCTGCCATTGAAAAAAAATGAAAGTTATGTACTCACCATAACAATACATCCATGTTGTCTTATTTTCATCTGGTTCAACAGTTCAACTTGGATCCGATCTCAACATCTTCAAACATGTGGATCCAGTGATCTGGCTTATCCACTACTCATAATTCCTCTTTGCCTCTCCCTGAATACCTCAGATCGAGTTTGCCCACTAACCTACATATGATGTTGTTTGTCTTTTCGGCTTTTCCCGGTTAGGGGTCGCCACAGCGGAACTCCGGTCCACTAATGATTGGCAGTAGATTTTTATGGTGCCAAGTTGCCAGCCCAATGCCCAACCTTCAGCGAAGGCACTCCCATTCATGCATGTCTTTCTGAGGCTACTCGACCATGGGGAAGACATGCAGACTCCACACAGAAAGCACTCCAGCCAAGAATCGAACAGGAGAACCTCTTGCTGTGAGGCAACAATGCTACCGCTGTACCACTAACCTACATATGATATGTTATTGTAAACTATGCTTAAACCAAGCTTAGCATAAGGTATCTAAATGTAGGAAGAAGAAGAAGAAGTAGCAACCAGCTGAGGTAGATGTTTGCAAGTCTCCATAGAGTACCAACCATTCTTTGAGGAACCATAGGTTTCAGTCTGGAAGGGGGAAGGAGAGAGGAATGTTCAGCCACATGAAAACAGGACAACAAGGATCTATCATTATGCTGAGTACATAACTTTCATATCTGATGTCCATTTTCATCTGATTTGACTGTTGGGACAGATTCCCTATCTACCAATTTCCCGGGAGACATTACTGAAGAATATTCCTGAGCACAATGGAGCCAAAGGAGGAGCGTGATGTGGACTGTACTTCCAGTTTATAATGAGACACAAAGATGAGAACAGTTGACCACATTGCAGCAGCACAAAATTCATCAATAAGAAAATTTTTGTTGAAAAACTGTGGAAAGTGCCACTGACTGTGTTGAATGAGCTGTTTTTTTTTTTAGTTAATGGCAAACCCAGTTTGTCATGAACAAATAAAATGTAGTTTAGCAACCATCTAGAAAGGGTGAATTTGGAAACACCACATCTTAATTTGATTTTTGAAAAGGCAACAAATAAGTGATCTGATTTCCTGAAACCTTTTGTACTGTGAAGATAAAATCTAAGTTATCTGTGAATGTCAAGCAAATGTAACATTTATTCTCCTTTGCTTGAGAACTTTGGGAAGAAAACTGGAAGACTTATGGCTTGATTAATGTTAGATTTTGATACCACCTTAGAAAAAAAGGGAAGGATTTGATTTTTAGAAGACACTATCCTTATGAAAGGTCGAATATGGTTGTTTACAAGAAAGGGCCCATAACTCTGAGATTCTCTTGGCTGAAGTTACTGCTACCAAAAATATTGTTTTTCCTGTTAAGTATTTAAGATCTACTGAGGCTGTTGGTTCGAATGGGGATTATGCAAGGGATTTCAGCGAAAGTATCCCAAGGAGGAACAGGACCTGTTATGGGAGATCTGAGAAAGAAGGAAGGTTCCCTTGAGGAAGGCTTTAGAAATTTTCAAAGAGGCTGTCAGAGTCGGATTATGACCAATGTGAAAATATGAAATAGCTGCATATTGGACTTTTATAGTAAAGAAACTGGAACCTTTGTGAAACAATTCTGGTAAGAAATCCAAAACTGAAGGGAGAGCAGCAGAAAAAGGATCTAATCTCTTCTCTACAGTCCAAAATGAAAAGCTTTTCAATTTAGTTTGGTAAACCTTTCTAGAGGGAGATTTCTGAGAAGCTGTTAGAATGTGAACCACCTCTTCTGAAAACCTGCCATCTCTAGCCATCACTAAAATTGGAGTAGCCAAGTGGCTAGATTCAAGGTGTTTAGATCCAGGAGAGGAAAATCAGATGGGAGAGATAGGAGGTCTAGGCAGTACACCAGTTCCAGAGAGGACTAGAAAATGAGGCCGAGGAAATGTGAACCAAACATGCCAGGGCCAACAAGTAGCAATAATAATTACTTTACCCTTGCACCTGCTTGCTTTCTGAATTAAATTTGTGATCAAAGGGGGGGCCAACTGTGGAACAGAGTTTCCCTTGGTGACTGATCTTGAGGAGGGATGAGGGCAAAGTAACTGCTGCACTTTTTGTTGAGGTGAGATGCAAACAGCTCACTGCAAGGTTGGCCTCAGTGATGGAAACTTTTGTTTGCCACTGTTTGGCTGAGGGAGAAGTAGAGAGAGATTATGGGTAGGGGAAGAGTCAGAGCCCTGGATCCACACATTTGAAGGTGCCAAGCCAGATACAAGTCCGAGCAGTTGAATCAGATGAAAATGGACAACATCAGATCATACCTCACAACCGCACCGAATTACTCAGTTTTTACCAAGTTTTGGGGTTCAAATGAAGGGGTGCCACGATTCCCGAGTGGCACCCCTTCATTTCTGATTTTTTTCTTTGTTTTTTTTAATTTTCACGCTGACAGAGCTGATGTCATCACATGAGCGATGACGTCAGCTCCGTCAGGGCTACCAGCCTGTCGGAATTGAGCTCCTTGGAACTCACGTCATGCGCACAGAACGTTCTACTCAAATGCGAGCAGGAATGGCAGAAATAACAGCAGCAGCACTTAATGAATTATGGCAGACCTGTAAGCAAGCAACTCAATCCAAAACGCTTAATGGAGGATTAGGAGTTGTAGTTTTAGCGGTTTTCCAACTGAGCTTGGACTGTTCAGATGTTTTGAAACCATGACTTGCTCTGGGAGAAATAGGGTGAGTATGCGTTTGGCTAGAAATGTTTTCCGGTTACTTGTGTTTCAAAATCAATTTACATTACTTTTGGAGTGGTACATTTTACTGTTGCCTTTCTTTATTTCTGTTTGGTTACGATTTGTCCTTGTATAAATGCACTGCACTGTACTTTTATGTTGATGTAGTTGTGTGATCACATATAGATTTGGATGCTTTGAAATAAATTATATCATATTTAGCTTCTACACGAGTGACTGTTAATGATTTTTTTTTTTGCCGCAGCAGATTAACATGCGAAACTAGCCCACACGTGTTGTTAGTGCCTACAAATGGGAAGATGTACAGGCATGCATGATTAATGTGGCGAATACTTTTCAAGTCTTTAGAAAACTGTTTTCTTGAGAAGTTTGACACTTAGTAGTTTTTAACTTTCATGCATGTGTGGTTTGCCGTGCCTTAAGTAGTTGTTAGAAGAAATGCGCATGGTTTAATGTAAGGCACAGACCCCTGCTCTCTCTTCTTTGCCTGAAAACTGCATGTTTTGCAGTTCTTTACATATACCTGTAAAATTAGCTTCGTAAGTAACACTGATTATGGTCTAGCAATCAATGCCACTAATTGTATACTCGTTCGTGTTGTGCCACATTTTTTCTTAGTCTGATCAGTTGTGATTACTGGGCTTTAACAATACCCTTTTTAGTAGAGGGAGTGAGCATTGCTGAGTTTATTTCTAAAAACGTACATGATCCATAAACCCTTGGTGAATGCATTTCTTTTTGTAATCCGTTTTAGGAATTAAGTGTAATCACTGGGTGTATATAATGACAAAGCAACATAAGGAGGTTCAGGGATTCATTTTTCTGTTATAGTACATTACTGATTTTTGATAAATGCTTACTTGAAGTGTATGTTTAAACATCACATTGCCTCTGAAGGCAGGTCAGTTTTTCAATGGTCTTTCTTCTCTTGACTTGTTTATTGGTATAGTAAAATTTCTGTTTGAACTTTCATCCCTTCTCCCTCATTGTTTTATTTTCCTCATCTTGGATCTCGTCAGTGAGAGGTAAATGGCTCTTTGATTTGCTTTGCAATGTAATCGCTAGGGTTGACTTGTGCTCATCCGTTGGGGACTCATTGACACGCATAGAGGAGTAATTCATTGACAGGGTTCCCTCGAGAGGACATAACCTGTTAAAAAGTTGAGTGGGATTGCAGGTGTGTTCTTATTTTAAATAAATATATAATCTAACATTGCCTACCCTGAGAATGGTGAACACCACATCTCTTAATGGCTTTGTGGTCTTGCCAATTAGTAATGGTCATTACCTCCTCTAAGTCTAACAAGTGTGCTGCTGTATTATACAAGGAATATAATTTAATAAAGTCAGAAAGGTGTATCAAAGAACCCATGTATGTTTCTTGTTCTGTGTGCAAGGGGCCTATGATTTCAAAACAGCCCAAAGGTAATCTTTATCCACCACTAGCCAGATGCATTTTCCTTGGATGGGGTGTGGGTTTCAATGAATGTGAGTTTCAAGGGCAGAGAAGTTTTAATGCTATGTTTATTTTCATTGTGAGACAGTATCTATTAGTGTTTGTGCATTGTGCTATAAAATGTAAAAATAAAATCCAAATAATCAATGTAGAAGTAAAGCAGTATGCACACATTAGTGTTTATGGTAAATGGAGCGAAATAGCCAGGTAATGGGACATTGGAATGGCTGTAGGGGAACTCTAGTGCTATAATTTAGTTGTCTGTTCAGTTTTTCTTTGAAAATTGGTATCCCATAATTCCATTGGAGTGGGCAGGGTTACATATTTATGTATGCTAATTGTATGTTAATCAGCGTACAGATTTGTACCTATTTCTCATGGGCCTTATCCAGATTTTTGATGTTTCCAGGTTGAGAGGTATGCATCAGATCACTTTTACACTTCTTTTTAAATTTAATCCACCATTTAGTCTAGATTTTTTATAGAAGTCATTCACGGTTATATGATAGCTCCATAACTGCACGACTTCCCACTCTCTAATTTCATCCCATAATTTCTCATTTTTTTATATTCCTATCCTGTTTTAATATACTATTGTTCTTACATCAACTGCTGTTCTCTGCCAACAGTGCAATTGTCTCTGGATGTAATAATGTGAAGAGTTCGATATCTGTCATGCCACTGTAGATGTTTTTCATGTTATTACGCCTAAGTGTCCTGCAAAGGAAGGCCCCAAAAAGCAGATAATGAGTAGAAAAGAGTAAGGATGCAAATGACTCTTAAGTGATGCACCATTAACAGGGTTGCAATGTGGCTCTGCAAATAGAAATGATACCAATGGGATCCCACTGCATTTTCTGGATTCCTGGATATGGAAGAGTAGCAGTAACAACAGAATTCGATACTAGATAAAATCCTACTGTACTCAAAGACATCAGGTCTCAATCTAATCTAAAGGAAAGTACATGCAGTCTTCTAAGATGAATACTAAACAAAAAATAATGCCCAACAGGGTGCGTGATATCAAGGAAATAACAGAGTGCCCAGTGGTGCTGTGAGGCCCCAACATCATCCCTGGACAGAATTATTGTGCTTAGATAATGGGCTATCTGTTAAACTTAGTGTTTGTTTTTATGAGTATATATATTTTTTATATATTAGTTGTAAAATACTTCCTTTACTTAATGTTTCAAACTTTCTGTAGCATATATAATTGTTGCTGGAGGAAGTATTTTACATCCATACACAAACATACAGATGCAGAGGCTTAGGCAGACAGACTCATACACCTATAGATAAAAACACAGAGACAGACATGCATGTGCTCACATGCACACGCTCATGCATCACACACACACACACACACACACACACACACACACACACACACACACACACACACAAACACACACACATATGTATAGACAGATTTGCTCACATACACTCACAGAAATACACACCCATGTACAGACAGACACACACACACATACACATACATACACACACACACACACACACACACACACACACACACACACACACACACACACACACACACGTCCAACTAACCACTCTTCTCATTGTCATCAAATCATACAGTGCAAGGCACTGGAACCCACTCCATGCCCTTCAAATGTCACTAATTTTGCTCTGCCCACTGAAAGTTCTGATTTTCTGGTAAATCACTGAAGAATTACTGTCAGTCAATGAAGCCAGGCATTATAGCTCCATTCTTCTTCTTCTTCTTATCAGAAAATGTATGCTGAGAGATAATTGTATTTAAAAACTGTTCCTAGCTTTTTTGTTTTGTTTTTGTTTTTTCCTTCATATTGTTTCTTGTGTGCAGAGTTCTCAAGCAAAGAAGTTGATAGGGATTTGCTCACTATCTGTTCTTACTCATTTTCTTTCTCTCACTCACTCTGTTCCAAATCTCTTTGTCTCTTTTGTGCTTTCTCTTTCTCACACACACGCACACACACACACACACACACACACACACACACACACACACACACACACACACACACACACACACACATTTTTCTCCTTATTCACCTTTCTCAAGACACAAAAACAAAAAAAATGGCAGCCTTTGCTTTTTTTCAGTCCTTTTTTCAAGGTAGCTTGAACATGGGTAGGAACTCTCAAAATTCTTAGTGCTGTTTGAAGTGCTGTACCCCAGTTAACAAATTTAAAATAAAAGTTTGAAACACACTCACACTCATACACACACACACACACACACACACACACACACACACACACACACACACACACACACACACACACACACACACACACACACATATGGCCACAGCTCTCAAAAGAGATTACTAGGTAATGGGGGAAAAGCCAGGGGCCTTCATTTATATTACACACTCTTGAACACACACACACACACACACAGACACACACACACACACACACACACACACACACACACACACACACACACACACACACACACACACCTCTCAACCTGGAATCATCAAAAATCTGGACAAGGCCCATAAAAAATAGGTACAAATCTGTATGCTGATTAATGTAAAATTTGCATACATAATTACATAACCCCACCCACTCCAATGGAATTGTGGGATAACAACTTTCAAATGCAAATTGAAGAACAGACAACCAAAATATGGCACTAGAGCCCCCCTGCAGCCATTCCAATGTCCCATCACATGGCTATTTTACCCCATTTACCATAAACACTAATGTGTGCATACTCCTTTACTTCTACAATGATTATTTGGATTTTATTTTTACATTTTAAAGCACAGTGCACAAACATGAATAGATACCTGTGAAACAAAGCAATACTGTCTCACAATGAAAATAAACATGGCATTAAAATTCCTCTGCCCTTGAAACTCACATTAATTGAAACAGCATTGAAACCCACACCACATCCAAAGAAAATGCATCTGGCCAGTGATGGATAAAGATTACCTTTGGGCTGTTTTCAAATCATAGGCCCCTTGCGCACAAAACAAGAAACATACATGCATTCTTTGATACACCTTCCTGACTTTCTTAAATTATATTCCTTGTATAATACAGGCAAATCTCATTTGACAGCACAGATTATTACAGCTAGAGATTGGTATCAGTCCTCATTTTGTACTCTTGAAATTGATTTCTCCAACCATTGTTTGCTTCCTGTATGGCTCTAAGCAATAAGGGCTGTGTTGTAATACTGAATTGCAATACTATCGAATGACAAAATATCGCCAAACAAAATTTTGAGCTGGATTTTGGTCAAAAAGTTGCTAACACAGAAATATTTTTTGCAGTGGGCAAGCCTGCTGCATCCCCCACTATCCCTGCATTTTATATTTACCAACTCTGACATCATTCTACATTGGGAAAATGGCAAATACCAGCTTGTCTATTAAAAGCTGGTTCAATGTTTTATGTAGCAATATTCTGCCATTTGAATTTGATGTTATGGTAGTGTGAGTTCACAACAGGGACCCCTAAAGTAAGCCAAATAACCAGTGTTCTTGCATCATCACTGAAAATTAGCACATGTGCTTAGTAAATTTACTGGATAATAAATAAATACAGATATTCATACCATTACTGCATGAAGTATTTCTAGTTAATGTATTCATGTTGACAATGAACCCCTTTTCTGAGGACAGTCCTTATTCAGCCATTATGTCTTGCAAAAATAATGATAATTATCATGTTGTCTTTGACAAAGGAATTCTTAATGCTCTAATAATCACAAAATAGAAAAAATGAAGAATCTCATCTAGAAACCTTTAATGTGGTATAAAATGGTACATAAATTCTTCAATAGTTTGTATTACATTTACTAGCAAACTACACATGTAACCTGCATTTAGTTAGCATATGGACTGACCTACAAAAATCTCATGTTTCAGCAGCCAATGTCCTACTTTGGGCATATGAAATTGTGAAACTCTGTAATACAAAAGGTTGTTGGTAAGTGATGTGCAAGTCTCATAAATAAAGAAGTGTTAGGTTTCTTTAAACGTATTATGTTGACGCTCTGTTGTTTACTTTTTAATCCTGGTCCATAGTTAAAGTATACACTGTCTTATGAATGATTTTACACAAAACATTATTTAATATTCACAGTAAAATGATTCACAGGAATAGAGATGTTCAGTATTACAGGTAGTCTGAATTTCTTACACACAAATAAACGGCTGGCAGTCATATTTAAATGTGATATACTCTGACGGAATTGAGTAAACCGTGCATGCCATATAAGGTATCATACACTGAAACTAGCCTGTCAGTGGAATAAAATTTAACAAAATATGTATGCAACTGTGCATAAATTTAACCTTCCAAACATTTCCCCGAGATAAACGTCTTGTGCTGCTTCATAGAACATCTGTTCATAATATATATGGCATTCTTTTTATGAACACAGTCTCCACATATGACAAAGCTTTATAAGAGTTTATTAAATTACTTGTTTTCTCTTCCTTCAGAGGATCAAGTGTGCTTCCTATGTGCAGGTTAAAACTTTAACAATTTATCTTGCACATGGAACAATAAACTTCAATTTTTAAACAGTTTCTTCTCACTATCTTGATAACAGTTGCACTCACGCACACACTCTTGAAACGGCTCACTCACTCACCAACCAGTCCAGTACCTTAAAGCAAAGCAGCTCCAGTGTTGAGTGAACTTCCAGTTCCAGTAATCCAAAATATACAGCAAAAGTGGCAACTCCGCAAAAAGGTCTGTTAACTGAGCTTGCAGTTCCATAATGGTAGTCCATTGAGCTTAAATAAGTTCCAATAATATAACCGCAGTCCATTGAGCTTCCTTGACACGGCTCACTCTGCAGTTCCAATCACAGTATTCAAACAGACGTGTGCTCCCACTCACGTCCCTTGAGCTTAATTCCGACAGGTTGGTGGAGCTGACATCATCACGCATGTGATGATGTCAGCTCCAAAAGCGGCAAAAATGAAAAAGTATAAAAATAGATGTAAAAAATCGGAAATGAAGGGGTGCCACTCGGAAATCCTGGCACCCCATCATTGGGACCCCAAAACTCGGTAAAAACCGAGTAATTTGGGATGGTTGAGAGGTCTGACACACACACACACACACACACACACACACACACACACACACACACACACACACACACACACACACACACACACACACACCAAAAGAAAATTTAGAAGTTGCCAGTCCATCTGTCACATCTTTAGAATGACAATGGAAACTGGAGTAAGAAAACATGTGCTCCCACTCACGTCCCTTGAGCTTAATTCCGACAGGTTGGTGGAAAACAAGGGAAAACATGCAGACTCTGCACAGAAGATACTACAGCCAAGAGAACCTCTTGCTCTGAGGTGACAGTACTAGTCACTGTAACCTGTGCTACCTAGGTTCCTATACTAGCATAACATTGTGTGCCATACTGTATTACATCTACTTATATTATTTATTGTTAACATAAAACATTGAAACACTACTAACAATGCATGGCTGTATTCAGTACATCTGCATGTCTGATCATTCAGTAAGACTAGCAAGGAAAATGCATTATAGTCATGCAGATGTAGAATGTTTATTAGATTATGCATACATTATAACTGCATGTGTAATATTTCAGTAACCAGCCTTACAAGCAATGTAATTCATTTTGATTATTTTCTTCTTTTTATTGACATCCCTGTTACATATTCTGTGTTATACACATTTGCCTTTGCCATACGTAGGAGTTAAAGTTGAAATTAATCCACTGGTTTTGCTTGACTTTTCTAGCTATCAAAATAATAAATTAAATATTTACAACCAGTTCATATAAAAGACTGGTACCATTCTTTTAGACATTTTAAAAATGGTGGCTACAGTCAAATAACTAATACTTTCATTGTCAGCCAACAGTACTAGGGAAATGCAGTTTTCCAGCCTTAAGGGTAATGCACACTTTCCTTAAGAAAAAACAAAACAATAAAAGGAAAACTAATAATACAGGAACAATCAGATCTGATGACATTCTGACAAAGGTGAAAGTGCCCATCTCTTGTTGTAACGTAATAAACCATGGTTTAAACAAGCAACAGAAGCTTGTATCCTGTTTTCTTATTTTTAATAAGAATGCAAAATGATCTTTGACACAGATCTTACGTAATAAGTTTGACAATGGTCTATTTTAATACTTTGTATGCCGATACCAAGGCTAATCATTCCTGTGCAGCTAGTTTCCTGGGTTTTTTTTCTTAGTTTTAATACTTTCATTGGGCATTAAAGAGGTAGGGCTTGGCACTGATGGAATAAGCTCTCTGGTATTATGTGAGAGAATAAATTAACAAATAAATGTCTAACTCTTGGTGGTCTCACATTTTGAACATGCAGAGTATTTTTAAACCTAATAGGCTACCTGGCCTTCCAATCTGAACATTCAAATGCATGATGCTGGCTGTCAGCAACAGACAATAAATGAGGCATACCTATGAATAAACAAGATAAACATATTCACACAATAATTGCAGGCCTAGTGGTATCCAAAAAATGGAACTAATTATATTGAAATGCTGAGCCTTTTGATGGGTTCCTTTGCTAATATTGATCATGATCACCTAGGTTACTGAAAGGTGGGTCCTGTAAAACAAACTGCACTGATACTACTTTTGAATAATTTTCTGATGGTTTAGAAAAGACCATCTGTGTGATCCCAACATTCCCATTCCCTGGATACCCTGATCCCTCTTATACCCTGCCTCAATAAGTAGCTGCTTTGGTGGGGAAAAAACAGGTCACACTCAACATGGGTCTTCCTTTCTCTCCGGCCCTCTCACCAAAGTTCTTCACACATATGCCTCAGTCCAAGCATGGGGAGCATGGACAGGATCTCAGAGATTGCAAGGGAAATGGTCTTCTCCACTCTTGAAGGAGCACATCAGCTTGAAAGAAATGAGAGCTCTCCTGCAAGGTCTACAGATCTTCTTCAACTTATGGAAATCAGACACACTCTCGGTGTACACTGACAACACCATAGTTATGTGGTATTTAAACAAATAGGGGTGGCACAAGGTCTTACCGTCTGTATAGATGAGCACAGGGGGCATGGTACTTAGCCACACAAATGAACATGACTTTGACAAATGCTTACATTCCCTCCCAGAAGAATGTGCTAGCAGACTCCTTAAGCATGTCCCTGGAGGACCTTTATGAATAGACCCTGCATAGACAGATCTTTGAAACAATCAATCAGATACCAGTGGGTCATACCACAATAGACCTTTTTACTTCCCCAGTAAACCAACAGCTTCCTCAGTTATGTACCAGGAACTCTTCTCCCATAGCCTGCAGAACAGATATCGTCTCTTCCCAGTGGTCAGGGAGATTCCTCGTTTACTTCTCCCCCCTGCCACTACTTCCAAGAACCCTTCTAAAACCCAAAATGAAGCTCCAAAACTTCTACTTCTGGCCCCTTACTGGCCAAGACAGCACTGATTTCCCCTCCTGCTCCATCTGTCCAAGGGAAGCCACTGGAAGATACCACTGCAACTAGACCTGGTCACACAACAAAGTCTGCTTCTCCATCTGATACTAACCTCTCCCAGTCTTACTCTGTAGATGATGGGATTCTGATCCCTAAATGCCCTTCTTCTCTAAGGAGATGGTCCAGGTTTTACAGGAAGACAGAAAACCTACTACCAGAAAATCTTACTCAGCTAAGAAAAAAAAAGATTTTCTATGTGGTGCCACAGAAATAGCCAGTACCCACTCAGAGCCCCCCTCCCCCCATTCTTCAGTGTTTATGCACACTAGCAAAGTATGGTTTGGCCTACTCTTCCATTAAGGCCCATCTGTCTGTCATTAATGCTTAATGCTTGTCTGCCTCTTGACCCTCCTCTCAGTCCAGGACAGGTCAGAGGTCAAACCTTTCTTGAGCAGAGCAATACATCTTATTTATTTTATTTTTTTATTTATTTCACATTTGTTAACCGGGTTAGTCCAACTGGGTAAGAAATTACCCATTTTCAGTGGAGGCCCGAGGGGAAAAGCCCCGAACAAAACATACAAATAGAGACATGTTAACAATATAAAGAGCAAAACAAACTTATGGATACAATGGATAAGAAAAATAAATATAATCCAAAGAATAGTACATAGCTATATACAAGGTCAGAAGAAGGAAAGTGCAAAAGAAGATAGGAGTAGAGGAGGAATGAAGTGATCTCGAGGGAGGAGAAAAAAAGAAGAGCAGTAGGATAAAGTAAATTATATAAAGAGGGAGGGTATAGAAAGAAGAGCAGATTGGATAAAGTAAGATAAGAAAGAGGAAAAATGTGTTAATGATAAGTCTAGTGGAGAAATGGGAATATGGAAAGGGAGGAGTTAAGTAGGATGGTTACAGGTACATATAGGGTTGTTATGGAGGTACAGAATAAGGTCATGTTTGAAGTTAGGAAGAGAGGTATGACTTCTAATATGGAGTGCAAGATTATTCCAAATAAGGGAGATGGGGTGTTTATAAAGTATTTTACCTATGTTAATATTGGGTTTATAGACTTGTAGAAAGAGTTTATCAAAGCTGCGGAGGGATTGGGGAGGGGTGTACCAGGAGATCAGATTCGACAGAGATGGACAGTTAGAGTTAGAATTAAGAATTCGGAAAGCTTGGATCAACTGACATTTGGTCAGAAGGTGAGGGAATTCGAGCCAATGTAGTTTTATTGAGCGCAGAACAGTGATGAGATTTATAGGGGCTGCTGGTGACAAATCTAGCAATTTTGTTATAAGTTTGGTCAAGTTTTGCCAGCAGTTTATATTGTAAATTGGAAAATAGAGGGAAGCCATAGAGGAGGGCGGGGAGGAGATAGGATTGGGCTAGCAGTAGTTTAGAGTTGGAGGTCAGGAATTTGCTGTTTCTGTATAACATGCCCAGTTTTTGGTGTGTTTTATTTATAGAATGAAGTATGTGAAGGTCTAGTTTGAGCTGGCTGTCAGTGATGACACTTAGGAGTTTAGTGTGTAAATCTGGTGATATGATGGTGCCATTTAGTGAGGATACGAGAATGGCGGATTTGCGATGGGCTAGAACTTTAGGTAGGAGTAGTAAGAGCTTAGTTTTAGAGGTGTTCAGGATAAGTTGATTGTTACATCTTAAACTGACAAGAAAACCTATTTCTCCTCCCTGTGATCTCAGCTTTGTGCTGGAAAAATTTACACATTACCCCCTTTTGAGCCAGCATCATCTGCCACCCTAAAATCCTGCATCTGGAAAACTATCCTTCTGTTGGCTCTCACCTCGGCTCACAGAGTGTGCGAACTTCAGGCACTCATAGCTATTCCACCATTTCTCATTTTTCATAGGGACAGGGTGACTCTTAGGACCAACCCTTCTGCCATGTCTAAGGTACTGAATGAACTGTTGATCAATCAGGCTATTCACCTGCCATCCTTTTTTCCCAATCACCAGAACAGGGGGGAAAGAATTATGCATTCTCTAGACATTCACAGGTAGCTGAGATTCTACTTGGGCAACACAAAAACTATCAGAAAAACTGACCATTTATTTGTTTCCTTCATTGATTCCAGACTGGGCCAGTCTTAAAGAAAACTATTGCATCATAGATATCGAAAACCATCTTTTTCTGCTAGGTTCATCTATGTTCATCTGCACAAAAGCACACTCTACTTGGGCAGTGGCCTCTTCTGGTGCTTTTCACAAGGGTATGGATGCCAGGTGGTCCAGCTTGGAAGCTGCCACCTGGTCTTCTGTGCACAGCTTCACAAAACACTACGAAATTGATGTGCTCACCAGTTCTACTGCTGATTTTGCCAGGTCTGTCCTCTCTGGGCTCCTGGACAGCTCATCCCCCCATTAACAACCACCCTTTTTCTACCTCCTCCAGTTCAAATCATTCATATGTTAAGAATACTGCAGCAGTAATCTCAGTCAGGACATAGTACAGTTGTATAAGAACTTAGAATAACAATAAGTAGATGTCCTACTGATCACTGTTGCAGTATTCCTCCCCTCCTTTTCCCTTGTCTCTTCCAGGGCTCCAGATTTTTCTGTTTCCTTCAGATGTGAGATATTACTTAGTTTCTCTTTGTGGGGAAATTTACTTACCTGTTTCAGCTAAGCCCCTCCTAGCTAACCAGTCTCCTTTCTCAGTAGTCTTCAGGCTGCTATCGTGGAGATAGTCTGGAAACTTCTGCATACATCCTCTATATAACATGACACATATGAGCTGAGGTCACGCATCGGCCATATGCCCGCAGGAAGGTAAAGCTTTGTTACCCTAGCTGGACATCACTGGATGAAAACCCATATGTTAAGAATACTGCACAAGTGATCAGTAGAACATCTGCTGTTATAGAAAGTTCTTAAGCAGCTGTAGTACTATATATGTAAATATATACAAATATATATATGTGTGTGTGTGTGTGTGTGTGTGTGTGTGTGTGTGTGTGTGTGTGTGTGTGTGTGTGTGTGTGTGTGTGTGTATATTCTGTATATGTATTTATATATACAAATACAAGTACAGTATTAACTGTCAGCATGTAGAAATGTTGATGCACATTACATTGATTCCTTCACCTTGATAGCTCATTAAAAAAAGCCAAAACAGAACCAGTTATTTAAGGAAAACAGATATTGTTGTGTTTATAAACATACCAGTACAGTTATGGAAGGTGGTGGATTTAGGGGCAGGAAAGGATTAGGGTAAGACTTAACACATATGAGTAAGGGTAAGCAGGAGGGATAGAAAAGTATATTTACAACAGATAAGAATCAAAAAGATATTGGAAAATACTAGTATGAGTCATTAAAACAACAAATACTGAGATTATTATGTGAAGGAGCTGGGAACGAAATTTTTTGCCATAAGAAAAATGGAAATTATTCTTTATTCCAAACATTCTCCATGAAAAAACAAAACAAATGCACAGATGTAATGGACAAAGTATCACCACAGCTGTGAGTAGCTGGGGCATTTAGCAACGTGCCCTTTAAGGGCACTATACATAAAAATTTTTAAACACGTGATTAGGTGATACATTATATTACGAAGGTTAATCAAACGATGTACATTTTACAGGATGTGAAGATTGAAATCAGGACAAAAGAAGACTTGAAATAAGATAGGGAGTACAAATAAAGTGGGCATCTGGACATGGTGAATGCTCAGAGATTTATTTATTTATCCTTTGTTAACCAGGTAAGTCCGACTAGGATACTGACCTCTTTTCAGGCAAGACCTGAGGTGGAAATTATACTACTAGTGAAAATCTTGCCAGGGCACTGGGGAAAGTGCAGATGTATAAGTCCTACTTACCTGTAACAGTAGATGTTCGTGGAACATATTGAACATATTGACTTGCTGGCATATGGGTGCTAGTCCTCTGCTACTGTATCTCTGGCAGTCTATCAAAGCTCAGAACTCCTCCCCCCGCCTGGCTTTGGGTGTGATGGACCAATCATCTGTGAGGACAGGGACTGCCTTTCAGACCCATAGATAGGACCCATTCAGTTTTCTAGGGTCCAGAAAGAAAACAAAATGAAAACACAAGCTTGCTAGCACCTACTGTTACAAACTAAAAACACACACACACACACACACACACACACACACACACACACACACACACACACACACACACACACACACACACAAAACAAAAAATGCCACTGATCCAAACTCATCTGCGACTCTAACACCAACTATGTACATCCAGAAAATGAGAATGATGGGTGCTTACTACCAGTAAGGCAGTGTGTTCTACAAACATCTACTGTTGCAGGTAAGTAGGACTTACGCAGCTGTACTACATTCAACAAACACATTGCTTTACTGGCATATGGGTAGATTCCCAAAGCTTACCCAACCAAGGAGGAGGATGGATAAGGATCTGGGAGCACCTGGAGAATGGTCCTAGCAAAGCCTGCTCTAGATTTAGAAAAGACATCTAACTTGTAGTGCTTTATAAAAGATATGGACAGAGGACCAAATTGCTCCATCTAGAATACTTCTAAAATCCACTTCTTTCCAATAAGCTGCTGAAAAGGAAACGGCCCTGGTGGAATGCATCTTTACCTTGCCTGGATTTGCCTTACCACCCCAAAGAAAAAAAATGCAACATCATTTTCCTGTCAAAAGTTCCAAATGAAGCTTTTATATGCCTTACTGTACTATTCAAAGTAAAAACAGAAGCATATACAACATTTCTAATCACAAAAATCAGTTAAAGCAGCAGAATACACTATTCAAGCACTGATAGAAAAGACAGACAGAGAAAATAAAAACCCAAAATAATTTCTTATCTGAGCTCAGGAGTTTTAAAGTCGAAGAGCAGAAGCAATCTTGTCAATATATATATCATTTTGTTTTAAGGTGCAGTTAAATAATGAATATATATATATATATATATATATATATATATATATATATATATATATATATATATATATATATATATATATATAATAAATATATATATATATATATATACATATATATATATATATATATATATATATATATATATATATATATATAGAGAGAGAGAGACAGACACACAGACACACACACACACACACACACACACACACACACACACACACACACACACACACACACACACACACACACACTCACACACACGTGCACACTAGGGCTACCACCTGTCTCACTTTGCGAGGGACAGTCCCTCTTTGGGCAGTTGTGTCCTGCAAATAATTTGAAAAAATGGCAAATGTCCTGAGATTTTAGGACAAAATATTTCCTATATTTTCTTTAATAGCTGCATAAAACAGTTATTTTGTATCTGAAACACCTAAATGTTATAAGAAACAGAATAAGCAACTAAAATGCTCCAAGAATAAGCTTTTATTTAGGCAGAAAAGTGAAGTTCTGCCCTTTGTACTGGCCGTGGGTATGTTTTGCCCTGCAAAATCTGACATTTCTACAAAAAGTGTTCCACTTTGGGCATTTGAAAAGGTGGCAACCCTAACGTGCGCACACACACGCACACACACACACACACACACACACACACACACACACACACACACACACACACACACGCTAATAATATCTATACTAATATGACTGTGTGTGTCAATATACACATACATATCCCAGTCAACTTCTCAGATTTGGTTTTATCAACAAACTGAACAGATGTGTATGTTTATAAGCACTGTAATTTCAAATAACGGAAATAGTGCAGGGAACTTTGACATTTCTTAAGCAGTGCAAGGTTTTCCTGTGTACGGGTAAAAGGAGTTCCCTTACTAATGGCAAATAATGGAAAAATCTTTTGAATATAGTAAAAGTTTTGACATTGGGGTAGGAGTGTGTGCACAAATTTTGTTGGTTAAGGTTAGAGTAAGGGCTAGGTAGTGTCATGTGCAAGAGGTTATGTGAAATGTTTGTGAGTGTTAGTCCGTTGTAGGGTGGTAATGTTATGGAAAGTTTTTTTCTTTTACTGACTGAAAATGAAAGCTTTTGCATTACTTTTTCAATCAGTGTATATTTGAGATTGCTTAGTAGATTTGTTCATTTTGATATGTATTTTCAACCTTTTGTGAAGGTGTGGCCACAGTGGTGTAGCAGTTAGCATTGCCGCCTCACAGCAAGAGGTTCTCTAGTTTGATCCTCGGCTGGGGTGCCTTCAGTGTGGAGTCTGTATATTCTTCCTGTGATTGTGTGGGTTTACTCTGGGTGCTTTGGTTTCCTCCCACATGCTGTAGGTGCATTGGGTACTCTAATTTGTCCCTGTGCAATTGTGTGCCTTCTGTAGAAGGTTGGGCACTGGGCTGGCAACTCAACACCACAGAAATCTCCACTGCCCATCATGAGCAGACAAGTGATCCAATGTGGCAACCCCTAACTGGGAAAAGCCAAAAGAATAAGGAGATATTCAACCTTTTGTGAATCAATATTTGTAATGTCTGAAATTAATGTATGAAAATTATATATTATTATTTTGCAGAGAAAAACAGCTCAAGACTCACTCAAGTAGTTTATTCATTCTATTATATATACTTTAGAGACAATTTAAAGTTTAAAACAGAAATCTCTACTGAGCATAACCAAGCTTTATTCAACAAAACATAAACTATTTTCTTACGATACACATCTTTTATTTGTAAAAGTTTTACTTTACCTTTCCATTTGATGGCAATATCCCACATCTCAGTCCAATAAGATTCACTAATTTAATTTCTCTTATTACCAACATTCATAACACAAATGGCAAGCCTCCTCTTCACAGAGCCATAACTACAGCAAGGAAAATTAAGTGGCTGCACTGAGAGTAAGATGTTAGGCCACAATACAGGCAAGTGCCATTGGTGCAGGAATACAGTTCCAGTACTGATTTATGAAGTCACAAATAAATCACAGCTTCATATATGAAGGTCAATACTACAGTTGCATTCACTGCTAAAGTGTCTGGTGTGTGAGGTGAGTGTGCAGTAATAACTTCAGCAAGCTGCTTGTTACAGATTTTTTTTTTTGTATTTAACTTTGAAAAGTCTTTTTGTTTGCTCTATATTAGTTGAGGGATGCACCAGTTTGGGGATCTGCACAAGGCACCAGATGAGCTGACTATGGTTCTGTCTCTTCCAGTAACCCAGGATAAAAGTTACAGGTCTCTCAACTGCAATTCACTTGACTTTTCAGTATAACAATACATTCAGTGGTATTGTTTTCTTCTCTCCCAGGCTCTGATTCAACCTCTCAGAATGAACTGTGCAACTTCCAAGCTGAAATGTTCTTAGTCCCCAAAGCTCAGTGCCTTCTTTCACTGAAGTGCCTTTCTCCCTTCTAATTTGGGTACAGGCAGGCAGCCACAAGCGCACACACACACACACACACACACACACACACACACACACACACACACACACACACACACACACGACATGTACATACGCACACGTACACACACACACACACACACACACGACATGTACATATTCACACGTACACATATACACACACACACACACACACACACACACACACACACACACACACACACACACACACACACACACACACACACACACACACACACACACACACACACACACACGTAGGGTTGTAGATGTAATATCTGCATAACTAAATAAGATCATCGCAGCTCAAATTAAATGAATATGACACATTGCCACCCCCCCAAGTTCAGACACAGGGGTCAGGGATGAGTTGCCTTTTCAGACAAGGCCTACCCTGAAGGGCTGTCCAATACAAAATAAGGGACTCTTTTACTGACCAGGACAGTTGTGTAAAAACTTACCATAACAGTAGATGTCCTACTGATCACTGATGCAGTATTCCTGACATAGGGTTAACGCTGATGTTTGGCCACAGTACCAAAGCTTTACCTTTTCCTAGGTCATACATCTGACATAAAACCTCAGCTTGGATGCGTTGGGGTATATAGACAGACTTACAAGCGTACTCGTCTCTTGATACTCAGATTAACTCCAAGTCAGCAGTCTGAAGACTACTGAAAGAAAAGAATGGTCAGATAAGAGGAGTATAGCTCAAATAGGTAAGAAGACTCCCCTGTTCCCATGAAACAGAGCAAAGATTAAAGTGAAGGGGAAGAGGAATAGGAAGGTTGAAGTGAGGTAAAGAAGGAATGGATGGCAAGATGAAATGCTGCAACCGTGATCAGTAGGACATCTACTGTTATGGTAAGTTCTTACAGAAGTGTACCACACCCTGAGTGAAATTATTATTGCAGTATTACCAGAGTTGAAGGAGGAAGGAAGGGTGGTTGGCTACTGAGTAGAAGAGTTGACCAGCAGCCTGGATGGAACTGACTGAGCAAAGGCTGCCCTGGGCCTGGAGAAAGCAATGTTTTTTGTAGTGTTTGGTAAAGTTGTGTACAGATTTCCAAGTAGCAGCCTCTAAGATAGACATGGAGTCCCTTCCTTTGTGAAATGCCCCTGAGGAAGCCACTTTCCTACTGGAATATGCTTTAGGGCAGGAAGGCATGGTCTTTAGTGTGAGCAGCAGAAAGCGATAGTCTTAGAAATCCAAGATACAACTGTTTGTTTGGAGACTGACTGGCCCATCTTAGGGCAAGTAAATGATACAAACAGCTGGTCAGTCTTTCTAAAGGATTCAGTTTTGCCAGATAAAATATGAGTTGCCTGTGAATGTGCAGAGAATGTAAGATATTTCCCCCCATTTGGTGGACTGGGAAAGAAAGTGAGAAGATGAATAACCTGATAGAGGGACAGCTCAATCACTGCCTTAGGCATAAGGGATGGATTAGCCCTGACAGTCATCCTGTCCTTGTGAAAAATAAAAACATGGGGAATGGCATGAGAGCTTGTAATTCAGAAACTCTCCTAGCAGAATTGAAAGCCAAGAGGAGGATGGTTTTCCAAGTACAGAATTTTAAAGAAGCTGAAGATGCTGGTTCAAAGACAGGCTGAGTAATCTAGCACAAATTAAGACCCCAAGGGGAAGAGATGGGTTTCCTTGTTGAGTTAAGATGCGGGACTTCCCCGAGAAAAAGCAAAACTTCCACCTTAACCATAAGTGAGAGGTAGGTATTGATAGCTGACAGGTGAGCTTTTATTAGAAGAGTAGGCCAAACCTGATTGAATTAGTTCATAGAGATATTGCAGTACAGCAGGAACTTCTGATAAGAGTTGGACCTGACTATGTTTGCAGCACCAAAAGGAAACCCTTTTCCATTTATCCATGTAAGATTTTCTAGTAATGGATCTCTTGGCCTCTTATAGGACTTGAACAGCCTCCTCAGAGAAGACGTGTCTGAATTAAAAATCATATCATCCATAGAGTAAGGTTGAGAGATGGAAGATTTGAGTGGAGCAGCAATTCGTTTTTGCTGAGTTATCAGGTCTAGTTGAAGAGGACGTCTCCTGTAATTTCCTTTTGTGAGGTGAAACAGCAAGGGAAACCAATGCTGCATTTCCCAAAATGCTGCTAGTAAAAGGAGTATGGGTGCTTCCTTTTGTGCCTTGAGAAGAATTTTTAAAAGAAAACACAGAGGAGGAAAAGCATAGAGGAACTTCCCTGTCCACGGGTAGGAAAAGGTATCTATCCTCCAGGCTGTGGGACAGAGGTCCTTGGTGCAGAACTGATGGAGCTGATGCTTGGTTGGTGATGCAAACAAGTCTATTTGAGGAGTGTCACACTGAAGGGTGATCGTCTGGAAAACCTCTCCTTTCAAAGTCCATTTGTGGGGATCTTCCAGAGAGTTGCTTTGGGAGTCTGTTAGCACATTGCCATGAGAAGGGATGCATGTGGCTGTGAGTGTGATGCTTATTTGGGTTGCCAAGCTCCATACCTCCTGTGCTAACCTGCACAGCTGTGAGACCTAGCACCTCCCTGCTTATGAATACATGATTGTGGTGTTGTTGTATACACTAGGACTGGCCCAGGTTTCCAAAGGTGGACAAAGGTCTGAACAGCTTGCAGAAGAGTCCTCATTTCTTTCAGACTGATATATTCCTTTATGAACTGAGGTTAAATGTGATCCCATCCCTGTCCCTCAACACCTTATCTGAGGCATCTGTGGGAACTTGTTGAAGAGGAGGAGGTGGTGGAGTGAATGGCATTCCTGTGTTGAGGATCATCAGTCCCTTCCACCAAATTTGCTCCTTTTTAAGGCAAGGGAGGAGGGGAATCAGGATGTCCAAGGGGTGGCAATGCTGGGACCACACAGATATCAGATACCACTGGATTTACTTCAAGTGAAGTCTGACCAGGGAGAGCACAGGGAAGGTGGCTGCCATGAATCCCAAAGTCGTTATCATCTCCCTTGCAATTCACTGTAGAGGAGAGGTTTTGGAAATAACTGGATAAACTGAACTTTCTTTTGAGGAAGGAAGGCATGCATTTTCGTTGTGTACAGTTTGCAGCCCAGAAAAAAAACAGGTCCTGTGTAGGGACCATTTTGGATTTTTTTGTAGTTTATTGTAAAACCCAGACCAGCCAGAAGATGGAGGGTGAAGTGTAGATGCTGAAGAAGAACTTCTGGGGAGAGAGCCTGGATTGGTAGGTTGTTCAGGCAGGGGAAAATTTTGATTCCCTGAGAGTGACAGAAAGCTATTACATGAGCTAGACACTTTGTGAATACTCTTGGAGCTGTGGAAAGACCAAAAGGCAGAGCAGTAAACTGAAAATGCAAGGAGCCACAAAAAAACTTGAGGAATCTCCTGCAAGAAGAGTAAATGGGTATGCATAAGTAAGCATCCTTCAGATCGAGTAACACTAGAAAAATCTGTGGAAGAATGAAAGGCAGAAGAATATGAAGAGAGAGAGAGCATTTTGAGGGATGGTATCTTGAAATAAATGTTCAGGAGAGACAAGTCTAGGATGAACCTCTACTGCCCTTGTTTCAGTGGGACTAGAAAAATCCTGGAGTAAAACTCTTTTCCCATGAAGTCTTTTTGGACTTACTCGATGGTAGCATGGTTCAAGAAGTCTTAAATAATGGGGGCCAGAAAACCTATTTGGTTTTGTAGACAATGTGGCATGTAGCCAAACTGCTGTATGACTGCAGTGATTTTTGGATTTTTTTCCCACCCACCTGCTCAACTCTTGTGCTTTTAAACTTGGCTCCTTTTTAGATGCCCACTTCTACTGTAAACTGAAGTTTGCAAGCCTCTCCCACTGCTATTTCTACTGGACACTGACAGCTCAAATTTATAAGGCACTCCAAATAGGCTCTTAAAAATCAAGTTAGTCTCTGTTTCATATAATCCCATTTCAACTAGTGCAATATTTAAGAGTGAATCTGAACTGCATACTGTTATTCTGCATTTTTTTCTTGTTTTAACCAAGTCAACTGCTTGCAATTTAACTTGGTCTGGGACTTTAGTCTTGTAGTATCCCTCTCAGTAGTGTGAGAATTATGAGTTGTTGCATTTTTATCCTTGCATTTTACTTGGTCTGAGACATTAGTCTTGTAGTAGAACTCACAATAGTGAGAGAATTGTAAACCATTGCAGGATCTGTGCCTCACTGATTACATATCTACTGCATTTCTTTCTGTTTGCATTTTCCTTGGTCAGGGGACCTTATTCTAGCCTTGTAGTAGAACTCACAAT
Source organism: Protopterus annectens (assembly GCF_019279795.1). Taxonomy (NCBI): domain Eukaryota; kingdom Metazoa; phylum Chordata; order Ceratodontiformes; family Protopteridae; genus Protopterus; species Protopterus annectens. Next base: position 1,266,647,223 of record NC_056743.1, read on the forward strand.
AGTGAGAGCATTGTGAATTGCCACAGGATCTCAGCCTCATTTATTACATTTTGTACTGCATTTTTGTTTGCATTTTACTTAGTCTGGGAACTTCAGTGTTGTAGAATCACAATAGTGAAAAAAAGAATTGTGAACTGCTGCAGGATCTGAGCCTTATATATATATATATATATATATATATATATATATATATATATATATATGTTATATATATATATATATATATATATATATATATATATATATGTTACTGCTTTGCAATATGATCTGACCAATGAAGACATTACAGGGGGTGGGGGGTACTTTGTGATCTGAGCGTACTAGTGAAGACATTAAAAATGACTTCTAAAATCCACTTCTTTCCAATAAGCTGCTGAAAAGGAAACGGCCCTGGTGGAATGCATCTTTACCTTGCCTGGATTTGCCTTACCACCCCAAAGAAAAAAAATGCAACATCATTTTCCTGTCAAAAGTTCCAAATGAAGCTTTTATATGCCTTACTGTACTATTCAAAGTAAAAACAGAAGCATATACAACATTTCTAATCAGAAAAATTAGTTAAAGCAGCAGAATACACTATTCAAGCACTGATAGAAAAGACAGACAGAGGAAATAAAAACCCAAAATAATTTCTTATCTGAGCTCAGGAGTTTTAAAGTCCAAGAGCAGAAGCAATCTTGTCAATATATATGTCATTTTGTTTTAAGGTGCAGTTAAATAATGAATATATATATATATATATATATATATATATATATATATATATATATATATATATATATATATATATATATATACATATATATATATATATATATATATATATATATATATATATATAGAGAGAGAGAGAGACACACACACACACACACACACACACACACACACACACACACACACACACGCACACTAGGGCTACCACCTGTCTCACTTTGCGAGGGACAGTCCCTCTTTGGGCAGTTGTGTCCTGCAAATAATTTGAAAAAATGGCAAATGTCCTGAGATTTTAGGACAAAATATTTCCTATATTTTCTTTAATAGCTGCATAAAACAGTTATTTTGTATCTGAAACACCTAAATGTTATAAGAAACAGAATAAGCAACTAAAATGCTACAAGAATAAGCTTTTATTTAGGCAAAAAAGTGAAGTTCTGCCCTTTGTACTGGCCGTGGGTATGTTTTGCCCTGCAAAAATCTGACATTTCTACAAAAAGTGTTCCACTTTGGGCATTTGAAAAGGTGGCAACCCTAACGCGCGCACACACACACACACACACACACACACACACACACACACACATACACACATACACACACACGCTAATAATATCTATACTAATATGACTGTGTGTGTCAATATACACATACATATCCCAGTCAACTTCTCAGATTTGGTTTTATCAACAAACTGAACAGATGTGTATGTTTATAAGCACTGTAATTTCAAATAACGGAAATAGTGCAGGGAACTTTGACATTTCTTAAGCAGTGCAAGGTTTTCCTGTGTACGGGTAAAAGGAGTTCCCTTACTAATGGCAAATAATGGAAAAATCTTTTGAATATAGTAAAAGTTTTGACATTGGGGTAGGAGTGTGTGCACAAATTTTGTTGGTTAAGGTTAGAGTAAGGGCTAGGTAGTGTCATGTGCAAGAGGTTATGTGAAATGTTTGTGAGTGTTAGTCCGTTGTAGGGTGGTAATGTTATGGAAAGTTTTTTTCTTTTACTGACTGAAAATGAAAGCTTTTGCATTACTTTTTCAATCAGTGTATATTTGAGATTGCTTAGTAGATTTGTTCATTTTGATATGTATTTTCAATCTTTTGTGAAGGTGTGGCCACAGTCGTGTAGCAGTTAGCATTGCCGCCTCACAGCAAGAGGTTCTCCAGTTTGATCCTCGGCTGGGGTGCCTTCAGTGTGGAGTCCTTATATTCTCCCTGTGATTGTGTGGGTTTACTCTGGGTGCTTTGGTTTCCTCCCACATGCTGTAGGTGCATTGGGTACTCTAATTTGTCCCTGTGCAATTGTGTGCCTTCTGTAGAAGGTTGGGCACTGGGCTGGCAACTCAACACCACAGAAATCTCCACTGCCCATCATGAGCAGACAAGTGATCCAATGTGGCAACCCCTAACTGAGAAAAGCCAAAAGAATAAGGAGATATTCAACCTTTTGTGAATCAATATTTGTAATGTCTGAAATTAATGTATGCAAATTATATATTACTGTTTTGCAGAGAAAAACAGCTCAAGGCTCACTCAAGTAGTTTATTCATTCTATTATATATACTCTAGAGACAATTTAAAGTTTAAAACAAAAATCTCTACTGAGCATAACCAAGCTTTATTCAACAAAACATAAACTATTTTCTTACGATACACATCTTTTATTTGTAAAAGTTTTACTTTACCTTTCCATTTGATGGCAATATCCCACATCTCAGTCCAATAAGATTCACTAATTTAATTTCTCTTATTACCAACATTCATAACACAAATGGCAAGCCTCCTCTTCGCAGAGCCATAACTACAGCAAGGAAAATTAAGTGGCTGCACTGAGAGTAAGATGTTAGGCCACAATACAGGCAAGTGCCATTGGTGCAGGAATACAGTTCCAGTACTGATTTATGAAGTCACAAATAAATCACAGCTTCATATATGAAGGTCAATACTACAGTTACATTCACTGCTAAAGTGTCTGGTGTGTGAGGTGAGTGTGCAGTAGTAACTTCAGCAAGCTGCTTGTTACAGATTTTTTTTTTGTATTTAACTTTGAAAAGTATTTTATTTTTTTGTTTGCTCTATATTAGTTGAGGGATGCACCAGTTTGGGGATCTGCACAAGACACCAGATGAGCTGACTATGGTTCTGTCTCTTCCAGTAACCCAGGATAAAAGTTACAGGTCTCTCAACTGCAATTCACTTGACTTTTCAGTATAACAATACATTCAGTGGTATTGTTTTCTTCTCTCCCAGGCTCTGATTCAACCTCTCAGAATGAACTGTGCAACTTCCAAGCTGAAATTTTCTTAGTCCCCATGGCTCAGTGCATTCTTTCACTGAAGTGCCTTTCTCCCTTCTAATTTGGGTATAGGCAGGCAGCCACAAGCGTGCACACACACACACACACACACACACACACACACACACACACACACACACACACACACACACACACACACGACATGTACATACGCACACGTACACACACACACACACACACACACACACACACACACATCTACATATTCACACATACACATACACACACACACACACACACACACACACACACACACACACACACACACACAAACACACACACACACACATTTAGGTAGGGTTGTAGACGTAATATCTTCATAACTAAATAGGATCATCGCAGCTCAGATTAAATGAATATGACACATTGCCACCCCCCCAAGTTCAGACACAGGGGTCAAGGATGAGTTGCCTTTTCAGACAAGGCCTACCCTGAAGGGCTGTCCAATACAAAATAAGGGACTCTTTTACTGACCAGGACAGTTGTGTAAAAACTTACCATAACAGTAGATGTCCTACTGATCACTGCGGCAGTATTTCTGACATAGGGTTGTTAATGCTGATGTTCGGCTACAGTACCAAAGCTTTACCTTTTCCTAGGTCATACATCTGACATATAACCTCAAGTTAGTCTCTGTTTCATATAATCCCATTTCAACTAGTGCAATATTTAAGAGTGTTAATCTGAACTGCATACTGTTATTCTGCATTTTTTTCTTGTTTTAACCAAGTCAACTGCTTGCAATTTAACTTGGTCTGGGACTTTAGTCTTGTAGTATCTCTCTCAGTAGTGTGAGAATTATGAGTTGTTGCATTTTTATCCTTGCATTTTACTTGGTCTGAGACATTAGTCTTGTAGTAGAACTCACAATAGTGAGAGAATTGTAAACCATTGCAGGATCTGTGCCTCACTGATTACATATCTACTGCATTTCTTTCCGTTTGCATTTTCCTTGGTCAGGGGACCTTATTCTAGCCTTGTAGTAGCATTCACAATAGTGAGAGCATTGTGAATTGCCACAGGATCTTAGCCTCATTTATTACATTTTGTACTGCATTTTTGTTTGCATTTTACTTAGTCTGGGAACTTCAGTGTTGTAGAATCACAATAGTGAAAGAATTGTGAACTGCTGCAGGATCTGAGCCTTATATATATATATATATATATATATATATATATATATATATATATATATATATATATATATATATATATATATATAGACACACACACACACACACACACACACACACACACACACACACACACACACACACACACAAACATTTATACTGCACATTTTTGCTGTTCAGTCATTGAATTCTTCTGTAACTCATCTCCTACAGCTACTGCTGACCTGCACAGCAGTGGTTTGTAGTGCAGTGCCCTGTATAGAAGCAGCACCTAGAGTTGTAATTTTCCATATAAAACTTCCTCTTCTATTTTTTCAAGTATCTAGCCAAGTGTAGAGCAGTTTACTCACTAAGAAGCATTACCCCAAGAATGTTGTTTTAGATTAATGCTATATCTCTTCTCCCAGACCAAGAAATCTATACCCCAATTGCACCACCCCTCATAGATTATACAAAAAAAAGGATCCACAGCCATGGATGTGCACTTTCCTATAGTGTCTTGCAGCCAGCCTGGTGAAAATGAGCATCTTGAAGCAATGTAGCAACTGTCTCATGTTTACTGATACCCTTCTTATTCTTAAGCAGTTAAACACAGTATGCACGAGATGTAATTACACTATGTCTTTGGAGGCAAAGCTCTCGCATACATACACTGATATCTCCAAACAGGTCGCCAGTGCACATACGCTATACCTAATATGGCTCACACATGCCGAGGCTCTTAAATGGAATCTATCCAAACCTCAAAGATCTCCCGTATTCTGCCCTCAGCAACCTCCCAAACACGCTAGAAAGACAACACTCCCCAGGATACATGCAACCACATCTCATAATATCTCCACCTCTAAGTCCTTAAGGCAATCTCTTGGTCATTGGAGACTCTGTTGTGAGACACACTGATGACCCCCTCACCAGACTGCAAGGAGACAGTCACAGTCAGTTGCTTATCTGTGGCAAGGATCCACCAGATCACCCATGCACTCAGGACAACCACAAGTACCAGTATGACTTTGTCACAGTCCATGTGTGTGTATCAATGACCTGAGATGTACTTCCCTGGACTATATGAAGAGAGACATGATAGAGATTTCAGAATATGTGTCCCAAGCAGGTATGAGCCTAGCATTGAGCAGCATTCTACCTTCACCAAGGATGAGACCACAATACAAACTGAAGATGATTGACGTTAACAATTGCCATAGTTACTGGTGTCATTCTAACAGGGTTCAATATTTGACAGCTTGGGAGGACATGATCACCAGACCATGCTGATTTGCCAGGGATGGTCTGTTCCTGTTCCCACTAGGCTTTTGGATATTGGCCAAAATATTATCCACTCCTACAGTGCCTTTTTAGGCAATGCCAATCTGATAAACTTTCCAAAATAATAAATTCTACGCAAGATAAACTAAAGGTCTTACTGCTCAGTGCTAGGATTTTCAACAAAAAGCTCCTCTCTCTGGAAGCACTACTCACCCTGGAGAGTGTTGACATCTGTGCAGTTACCGAGACATGGTTTAAAGCTGTGGAAGGAACACTGGCATTACAAGGTTATAATGCCTTCCTTACATTTAGACCAGCTACCTCACAAGAAAGGACAAGAGGTGAAGATGCCTGTATCAACATAAAATGTTCACACACCTTAAGACTGGTCAAACAATATGACATATTTAAGCTACTCCATATCCAACTAACCTTGGGTAAAGTCCAATATCATATCCTTGCTAGCTATAAGTCCCCATCTATGACCTAGACTAACCATAATACATACTTAAATGTACAGGAGACAGTCACAATTCAGCCTGATATCACATTCATGGGTGATTTCAACTATCCCATCATAAACCGGGATACATACACAACTACTAACATGCAGGCGCAAACATTTCTGGATTTTATCAGTGCATAAACCCTGCAACAGCTAATCTGCATACCTACTATGTGTGCAAATATCTTAGATCTTGTACTCACAAATATGAAGGAATGTTGAATCCCACCCTACCCCATACTCTAATGTCTTCAATAGTACGCTCAGATCACAAAGTACCCCCCACCCCCTGTAATGTCTTCACTGGTTAGATCATATTGCAAAGCAGTAACTCTTGAAAAAATATAAAGGATGAATTCCCAGCAAACTCCCAGAACCTTTAAAGGAAAACAATGGGATAACAAATAGAAAAGCTCTATCTGTTGTCTCCTTAAGTCCCCCTTATGTGCTACAGGCCAAAAAAATTAAAAACTGCAGCTTTAAAATAAAAAGACAGAAACTGTTTTACAGATTACCTTCCTAACCCTCCGTACTGTATTAGTTTCCATTTTAAAAACAAAATGAAAAACGGCTTTCCGGCTCAGAAGTAATGATGTCATACCTGCCTCGAGTAGATCCTAGGACGTTTCCTCCCCCAAAGTGACGTAAACTCTGCCTTATTAGCATGCTCTATTGAAGCCCCCTGTTATCCGCCCACATCGTGACGTCATTGCCGCCTTGGCCAGCCCACTATAACCCTAATAAAAAGGAGTAGCTGCTGTGTGGAACTTCTTTTCATCTGGAAGTCAATCGTGTCGGCTCTATTTCCTGTGAAGGACCCGCTGCAACTGTATTGCCTGCATCTTCTCGAGTGTTGGGTAAGTGTTCTTAGTCTATTTAACTTTCACTGTAGTGTATATAAATGTGTAAAAATATAATTTTAAAGCCCTTGCGTTTATAGCGTTGATCATTTGTAAATACTGATTTTAATTTGTGGTAGTGCGGTCGTAGTTCTGGTCATTTGTAAATACTGCTTTTAATTTGTGTTAGTGCGGTCATTTATCATTTTTTAAAGTAGTGTGCTCCGTTTGCTTTTATTTATGGTATTAGTAATGCAGTAATCCCCGAAAAACTGTTATAAGCTGTTTTTATATATATTGTATATGTAGTTCTCGTTTAGTATGCTCCGTTCGCTTTTGTTTGCTGGTTTTGTGCAATTGTTTAATTGTCGTAATGTAGTAAAATTAAAATAAAAGGATGAGTTGTCCAAGTCCTCTGATAGTAAATCAAAATGTGCGTCAGCCACGTGGAAACACAAGTCCGGCAAAGCAGTTCATAATGTGTAGGATTTTGGGTGCAAATGTTTTTGGTTTGTGGAAGTTTTAGATTTAGTTTGTGTTCGGTAGGAGAGAGAGTATGTATGTTAATGTTGAAAGTGGTGAATTTTGTACGTGTGTGTGTGTGTGTGTGTGTGTGTGTGTGTGTGTGTGTGTGTGTGTGTTTTATTAGTCGGTGTAAGTATGACGGATTTAAAATATGTGACGCGAATGTCACTGGTTTGCAGCAATATTTGCTACATAATCTCACAGTTTTACAACTACTGGAGTAAGCACGCCTCTTACACAGTGAAATCTGCACACCAAAAAATCCCGGGTGCTGAAGTTTCCCCCTATAATCAAATTACTTATTTAAACAATGGTACATTTTCGATAAAGAAAAACTAAAAGGCGCAGTTAAGGTGGATCTATGAAGTAAACACATCTAGTGGCAGCTGCTATGGAGATTCCAAATCCAGCTGAGTGAGTTTATGATTATCGCAACTTAGTGACCACTTTTCTGCAGTACCGTTTGTCTCAGAAGGGTTTTCTGTGGCCCCCTAATGCACCGCAGCTGGCCGAGGCACCCCGAAATGTTGCCGCCAGGTACAGGGCCCTGCAGCAAGCCGGGGATGACTTCTCCAGGCGCTACCAGCGTGAGTTCGGCGAGCTGGGTGGCGCACTACACCCGAACCCGGTGGTGGCCCACAACCTGTTCCTGACCGTGGTCAATGAACTTTTCCAGAACGAAACCAACTGGGGCCGCATTGTGGCCTTTTTTGAGTTTGGGGGTGCGCTGTGTGTGGAGAGCGTTAACCGGGAGATGCCACTGCTTGTGGATGTCATCACCTGATGGATGACAGATTACTTGAACGGAGAGCTCCACCAGTGGATTCAGGGAAATGGAGTCTGGGTATGTGCATAACTATATATGCCATGTATAAGTTATAATTAAATATCAATATACATCTATGTGAAACTCTTTCTTAATGGAGGAAGAACAAGCGTTGTTACCTGGTCTTTGCTAGGTCAGGCAGGGCTGGGTTGGGTGGAGCTGACAAATCATGACACTGCTTTGGGAGGGTACAGCAGGTGCAAGCTTTCTGGTAAAAAAAGGGAAGGCTCTAGAGAACTATTGGTGACGGACGTCTTAAAAATGCACTACCTGTCTAACAAACTACCGGATAATCATTCAGCAGTGCCGTATTATTTTCTATAAAGCTTATTTTTGTTTAACCTTGCATATATCTGTCACTCGTTAAACTGATAGTCTTTTATGCTGGTATGACCGTTGTATATAGCTACGTTTCTAACGTTTTCCATGTTGTTGGCAGTACTGAATATCAGTTTGTATGATATTTGTGTATCAGACAATGCTTTCCAGTGCCAAGAGTTACTGGCCTCGTGTGAAACATTTGTTTTCTTTAATGAAACAATACTTGTATGGAACCATTTTTGCTAACTTAAACTTGAAACAATGGATTTAGAAATTCTTATTATGAATCCATGGGGAGGGTGGTAGGAACTAACGAGAGTGAAGTATATTGACATTCTCAGTTGTTTGTTTATGCAGACTTGTTTTTTGTAAGTTACCTGATTGACCAGTAAACCTGTATAGTTTTGAAAAGGATGAAATGTGACAACATTCATTGTTGGCTGTCTTACTGTAACTGGTTTGGCTAGCACACTATGTTGCAGTAGTAACTTTTGTGTCTGTGTATATGTAGGTGTGATTGCGTTTTCCCTGCTTTTATGATGCTTTCTGGCCACTGTGGTCCTACCTCAATGTACCTTACACTTGTGGCTATTTATGTGTACTTGCTAGTCACAGGCAGCAGGCAGGTTTGTTATAACACTGCCTGGTATGAGTATAATGCCAATGTGTCTATTATATAGTAGAGAAAGTGAGATTATAGTGTTTTGATCTGGATAATTTCTAAGGATATTTCTGTCAGATTTCAGATCTTGTATAGTTGCTAAAACAGTGTCTATTTCTCAGAAGTTATCTTACCAGAGCAGTGTGTATTTTGACATCTTGTGGGCAGACAAGATATAAGAGATGTCGAGCCTCAGCACACCGACTTGTTTAGCTGCATTTTGTCATCAAGATGGATCTTTGTAGATAGTATTGGTTGCTCAAGGCAAATTCAGGGTTGAGCAAAAAATTCAAAGTCTGAGAAAACATTCCAGCATGAGCATCACACCTCAACTTTTAAGTATAAGAAATCTGGACAAAGCAAAATAATAATGGGAAGAGAGAGGCCCAAAGTCAGGGACAGATTTTATATATTGCTGCTATATAAAGCTGCTAGAATAGCAGCTTTTGTGTTGGCATGTATTTCCTATGAAGTATGTCGTTTAGTGACTTTATGAGGAATAGACCAAAAATGAGACAAATCTGGACTGCTGAGAGATGTATGCTGAGTGCAGTGATTGTTAAGGCCAGACAAAGCCATTCACACATAGTCTGGAGCAATGCAAACATGCCTAGGCACACACCCAAACAGCCTATTCTGAGAATGCATGCATGTACTAAAATGTGCCAGTAGCTGTATGTTTTACATACAGCTATTTTTTAAAGATGGTTGGTTGTTTAACAAGCCAACCATCTTTACAAAATTTATTTTTTTATGGGAGTGATGTTTTCTTTTTTCTTTTTACCTGCCTCTGTATTTGTACTTGTAGCACTATAGAATTCTTCTTAATTGTCTTTCTGTGTGCAAGATATTTTTTTATACCTTGCCTGGTTTGCTTTATGAAATTGCATCCGTTTTGATTTGCTGTTCATATCTATATTCTGTACCTTAAAATCATATGCATTCTAAAATGGTAATTACAGCATTTTGTTATTTTTATGATGCAGACTCTGAGCTGTTATCATATGCATTCTAAAATGGTAATTCCAGCATTTTGTTATTTTTATGACGGAGACTCTGAGCTGTTATTTGTTGTGGACTGTGGTAGTTTATAAGCAAATGAAATGAAGTGGTCCTAGCCAAGAATGCTGAGGTTTCTTTCCTAGTGTTATTTCTTAGCAAAAAATGGGATTTTATTTAAATATTCATGTGTTGCAAGTTGTGTTTCATGTTTCAGCAACACTTGTCTGTTAGCAATGTATTGCCTTCTCTGTTTGACTCAAAAATCTGGTGAGTCAAGTAACAGATGACACACCTCATTTCACAGGAGAACCTATAATCACTTATGAGAAAGGGAGTAGTTTCTTTCTGGCTCTTTTCTGTCTTTGAACAACAGCAAGCACTTTGAAATGCCTAGTTAATAAACATGGGTGGGAATCTATAGTTAGACTTTTAAAATAACCAGGCTACATTATTTATTTTCAAGCATGAGAGAAATATGTAACCTAAAAAATGAGAAGACTGTAATTTTCAAAAAAAAAAACCCATTATCTGGGATTTCATGAAACTCTGGGTTATGTGACTATTTCTGTATGTTAATAATTGCTTATATTTGCTGCTTCTAAGAATAACAGTTTATATTTGTATTACCACATAATTGCCTGTCAGCAGGAAAAGCAAACAAAGTTTAAAGCTTGTATAAAGGTGTGTGTGTTTGGGCGTGTGTGCACGTGGGTGCCTACATTTGGTCTAAATGCAGGTTTGTCAACATCTATATAACCAACAGCATTTGGTCGGTCAATTTTATATATAGATGGTCAACAGGTGTAACAGTCCCAAGGTAGGGTACTATTCCTTTTCCCTGAGGGTTGTGAAATCCCAGAGTTAGTGAATATATAATTAGCCGAGGGTGTGGGAGGCACTTGCCCTCCTACAAAAAAACTGCTAATTTGTTTGAAAACTGCATATGGTTCTTAACATGTGCATGGTGACCATACCTCTCAGTTGTCTAGATTTCATAGAATGTCCAGATTTTGCCTCTTAATTTCATTTCTCATAAAATTTGGCAACTTCTAGCAAATTACTGAAGATTGAAGTCACCAAGTTATACGCATTTGAGTTGTACACTGCATATCCTTCAGAAAATGCATGCTAACACACATTCTGTCAGTTTATAAGTGCAATATTTAACATACAGGTTACTCAACTGAAGTGCTTAGACCTGTGTCTGTGTGTTTGTCTACTTTTATATTTTTTGTTGTCCCATTTAGTAGTGTTTTTGTGACCTGAAGTAAGGCCTGGCTAACATTTCCAAAACAATACATCAAGTCTCCCAAAAGCATGTGGAAAAACGTGTTATGGTCTGAGACCAAGGTTTTAACTTTTTGGCCAAAATCCAAAAGGTACGTTTGGCGCAAAATCAACACTTCGCATCACCAAAAGAACACCATCCCCATGGTGAAGCATGGTGGTGGCAGTATCATGCTTTGGGGTTGCTTTTCTTCAGCTGGAACTGGGGCTCTAGTCAAGGTGGAGGGAATTATGATCAGTTCCAAATACCAGTCACTTTTGGCCCAAAATCGTCAAGCGTCTGCTAGAAAGCTGAAGATGAAGAGGAATTTCACCTTTCAATATGACAGTGACCCCAAGCATACATCCAAATCAAGTCAACAAAAGAATGGCTTCACCAGAAGAAAATTTAAAGTTTTGGAATGGCCCAGTCAGAGCTCAGACCTAAATCTAATATAAAATCTGTGGGGTGACCTGAAGAGGGCTGTGCGCAAGAGATGCTGTCGCAATCTGACAGATTTGGAATGCTTTGGCAAGGAAGAGTGGGCAAATATTGGCAAGATGTGCCATGCTGACTCCTACCCAAGAAGACTGACTGCTGTAATTAAATCAAAAGGTGCTTCAAAGTATGTGCACACTTAGTCAACCAGCATATTGTACTTTATTTTTTTCCCTAACAGATTTGTTTTGTTTTTCAATTGAATTGTACAGGTTATAGGTCACATTAAAGATGGGAACATTTTTTTGAAATAATTTATTGTGGTTGGTCTCATTTTTTTATATCACAAAAACCTGGCATTTTAACAGGGGTGTGTAAACTTTTTATATCCACTGTAGCACTGTGTACTGATTATTCTTGAATCGCTGTGTACTGATTTATTCTTGATTGTGTTTTTTGATAGTCTATGTCAAGCTATTTATTTTAAAGAAATTTGAAATGGCAGTTAAAAGCATTGCACAAACAATGTTTTTGCCATTTTTCCTATTAACCAGGTTGGTCTATTTGGGATGTGCATATAAGTAATTCCTTCTTGGGGATAAACCTCTGTGTAAAGATGATTAATGTAGTAAAAACAACTAAGCAAACAGACAACTTTGAAAAGTGACAGGGCAAAAACACTTAACCTGCTAACAAAAACCTTAGGAAAGAACTGTTTATTATTTTTTTTTTCACTGTTGTCTATTCTGCTAATGTCTTATTTGCTGAAGGATGCTAATACCTTGGGTCAGAAGTTAGGTGATACATTTGAGTCTGAGTTTTTCCACTTGGGTTTTTTTTTTAATTTTGTCTTCATTTCTCAGGATGTTTCTTCATCCTATTCCATGTCCTCTACACTGGAGCATGTTACTGTTTAATCTAGTCACTCGCCATCTTTATGTTCAACAGGAACTTCATAAATTTCCAAAATATACCTTTTATTTTCCCTTTTTTGTATTCTAGCAAAGACACTTTTTTTTCTTTGCTTTTTCTCTGTTTGATGCAATTTCTTTTGCATCACATGAATTTCTATTAAAAGTTCTGATTACTGTGTTACTCTGTTTTACTAGTCCTCTAATATCTTGAGTCTTGTTTACCTTATGTAATCTTCCTGTAGATCATCATCTTCTGGAATGACAGCATCTTTGCTCTCTTCCTGAAAATCTTCTACAAAAAGGTTCCAGAACCTCTCTGTGACATCCTCTTCAGATAGATCCTGCTTCATCTACTATTTCTCCATTTGGGGGCCCATTGGCCCATCACATTGCAACAACCTGTGTCTCAGCCAGCACTGCTTCCTGTACCTTCCCTTGCTATCAATTTTCTAATGGAGTTTCATGCAAGTCTCTTACAGGAAGGTCCCAAAACCTCACCTTATAACAAATCATCTTCAGATGTAACTGCGGCTGCTTTGAGGACCTTCTAGACCATCATGTTTTACACTGTCAGTGCTAGAGATTCCACACTAAACCTTTTCACAGGTGGTCCATCACTTCAATCTGTATTTCATTTCTACTTTAATAATTGCTTTTTTCTACATTTCACCCATTGCAATGTTATTTTTGTATTGTGAAGTTTTCCATATCTGGAGCCCTTTGCTTGTATTTCTCTCCAAATTGGTGCTGTACTTTTTTGTATTGATTTTTAGGTGGCTTTTCTCCTTTTGCATAAAAATATGGCATCATCTCCAATATCGTCTTGTACCTTTCAAAAACCTTTTGTTTTTTTCATTTCCATTTTTTGCATTAAGGAATTTAAAACACACTCCAACAAGTGTATATGTTTCTATGTGCAACTAGCCATTTTTGTTTATCAAATGGCACACTGTTTTAAAATCTGAAAGCATGTTAGTTGCATAATTGCCGTTGGTGCAGAAGGCTGTGGATTCTACTCCCACACCATGTAGATGGAGTGCTGGTATTGCAGTGCCCATATGATTGTTGGTTACTTGGTACATTATAAGGGGGATAGGGGTTCTACACTCCTGAGTGTGTCCTTTGTATGAGATGCCTAGTGACTATGAACTTGTTGGTTTGTTAGTCATTTTCTATTGCGCTATTACCAACTTACCAATTTCAGATTGTGACATACTTGTTGCAGTGTATTGTCAGATTATTTCCTGTTTGCTTTTCATTTTTACTGTGTTCTTGTTTTCCCCATGAAGCACATAGTTGTCTTCAGCCAGCAGATTTCATTCGGATACCCAAAATTTATACATTTCTACATGTGGGTGTATTGCACACATTGCTTGTTGCAGCACGTTGCTTGGTTATTTTACTAGGTAGTTTAATAAAGCTGAATATAAGTTATAATAAAGCCGAATAAGTTATAATTACAACTGGAAGTTCCTTTTTAAAGGAAAGGCATGTAATTTCTTGAGCAGATGGTTCCAAGATAGTAGTTTAGGTAGATTTCCTGGTAATATTTTGGTCAAAATGCTTTAGATATCTATTTGTGTGCAACTTTTGGTTTATTCATCCCAAACTGATTAATTGGAATATTGTGATTGCTTAATTACGTGATTGCATCATACTCTTTTTTTTTATTTAATTTTAATTAATGTGCTCAGATTACTTGAAGACAGATCCAAAAGTGCTAGAACAACTGTCCCAAAGTTGATTATTAAATATTACCCCAATGACTAACACGGATCTTAACATAGACAATTTGAGTGGACCCATGCGTGAGATAAAGCATTTAGGAGCTGCATCTGCCCATTTCTAGTGCATGGGGAGGTTCTGGGGTAACTTTACTATATCCCATTCATATACCTTGGTTGCAGTTGAAAATGGACAAGGAGGAACTTTGGTTTCTGTGGATTGGGAGTCATTTCCACATGAGTGGTATTCTCTGCGAAATATACCTGTCCCTCCAAACTGTTCGATTAATGGTGCGGAAGAGGAATTAATGCCTAGGCAAAGCATTTATGATGACATCAGACTTACAGATGGGCAGTAGATCCATTAATCATAGGTCAGAGGATGCCTTCTATGCCACACACAGGTCACATCTTTGGATTCTGTTGGATACTACCTCTACTGACAGGGGTTTTAGTCAGTCCATGTAGGACTGGTTTGTGCCTTGTATCCTTTCAGTATAGTATCTTTGTGTGAGATCCAGTTGTTGCATGTGTCTGAACACATACATGCCAAAGGGGACATTATGTGCAATGAGTGGTCCAGTCAAGGCTGAGTAGGGGGGGGGTCAAAGACAACCCTAGATCCTGACACAATCCCTTTGTTTATAGTTTGTGCAATATAGAAGCAAGGGGGCTAGTGTGTGTTTGTGTGACTGCAAGCAAGGGGGCTAGTTTGTGTGACTGCAAGCAAGGGGGCTAGTGCGTGTATTTGTGTGACTGCAAGCAAGGGGGCTAGTGTGTGTGACTGCAAGCAAGGGGCTAGTGTGTGTGTGTGACTGCAAGCAAGGGGGCTAGTGTGTGTGTGACTGCAAGCAAGGGGGCTAGTGTGTGTGTGACTGCAAGCAAGGGGGCTAGTGTGTGTGTGACTGCAAGCAAGGGGGCTAGTGTGTGTGTGACTGCAAGCAAGGGGGCGCGTGTGTGTGTGACTGCAAGCAAGGTGGCGCGTGTGTGTGTGTGTGTCTGCAACCAAGGGGGCTAGTGTGTGTGTGTCTGCAACCAAGGGGGCTAGTGTGTGTGTGTGTGACTGCAACCAAGGGGCTAGTGTGCGTGTGACTGCAGGCAAGCAAGGGGGGCAAAGTGTGTGACTGCAGGCAAGCAAGGGGGTGGGGCAAGAGTGTAATTGCAGGCAAGCAAGGGGGTGGGGCAAGAGTGTGACTGCAGGCAAGCAAAGGGGGGCAAGAGTGTGAGTGCAGGCAAGCAAAGGGGGGCAAGAGTGTGACTGCAAGCAAAGGGGGCAAGTCTGTCAGTGTGACTGTGTGAGACTCCAATTAATGCTTCTTGTTTTTGGGATTGTTCTCTCAATTTGTGGTTTTCTCTCAGAATTTTACAAGCTAAAGTTAGTAGCTGAGACAATTCAGCCTTCATAACCTTGCGAAAAATGCACGCCAAAGCAATACCTGTTTCATCACCTGTCTCAGTTTATAACAGATCAACTTTTAGTACTGTTTACATGCCCCCCGGAATATAATTTGCCTTGTCCAGATTTACTGCATTTAAGGAGAACGGGATATTAAACTAGATTGCTCAACCTGGTGTGCATCTAATCGCAGTTATTTGATACCTGATTAGAAAGTAAAAAATGCAGCTTTACAAAATAATCCACTCGACTGTTTTACCTCTTAGCCTAATTATGTTTACGTACTATCGGAGTTTCCGTTTTAAAGCCTAAGTTAGAAATAGTCGAGCTGGCTCGGAAATGATGCCGTCATATCTGCCATAGCTGTTGCTGTACTCTTCAGTAGACCCCCCCCCAAATTGATCTAACCACAGCCTGATGTGAATGCTGTATAGATGAGGCACCCTTCTTGTGATGTATGAGGTGCCTTCACCATCACACTCTTACCCACAATAAAACGGATGTACTAACGTGTGGAACTCTTTTTCTTAGTGAGTGTATCCTGTCGACGTGATTCAAGACCTCAACACTGTTTGCATTGCCTGCAGCTTGACTTAATTTTTTCTTCATTAGTAAGGAAAGTCTTCGTAATGAAGTCAGATGTTAGTTATACATGGAGCCTCTGTACTACTAGACCTTATATTGTGCTCGCAAGTGTTTGACTGCACATTGATAGATTGTATGCCTTTTGTTTGAGCGTGTGCCACGTGCTACCCTGTTTGCTGCTGTTAGTTGATTACTGTAGCTCTTTCGTTTTTATTTATGCTATATTATATTATGGGGGCTGTATTTTTAAATGATTTTTTATAATTACTCGTTTTATTTCTCTGTATAATGCTGGCATTTGGTAAATGTAAAATCGGCATGCGTTTGTCTGCGAGCATCCATGCGTCAGTTTAGTTGTCTGTGTAATGCTGGCCAAATGTAATGTAAGTGTGTGTGTGACCGTTCACGCGTTGTGTACATGCCCCTGTCCTGCATAATTAATGTTTTGATGATGCATTGTTTTATTTGCATTTAGTAGTAGATTTTAGGATGATTGGCTAGCAAATAGAGTTGTAGTCGTTGTTTCCTGATTTCCACACACTGAGAGTCAAGGTCCGACTAGCCCAGCATTTTTTTGGAATTACAGTGAATCAGAGCATTGTGCTATCAGAATGTAAGCACGAATGCAGTGTCCCAATGCCATAAGCAGACTTTGAGTTGTGTGGTATAAAGGTTTTGGCTTAAGGGTTTTATGTTGGCTAGAAGAATAGAAAAATGACAAGCATATCAGTAAAATCATTCAGTGTAATTTCCTAACAGACACTGGTGGCTATATTAGTAATACGTTGGCATACTTTTTCCAGGTTTTGAGCTTGCTTTAGAGAGATTATGGTCAAACATGTAGTATATACTGAATACATTTTAGAAACTTGTACTAACATGGCTTAGACAACAACGTGCTTCATCACTCATTTTTCTTGTAGAAGAGTTGATTGTTACACCTTGATTTATATTTATGATACTGTTAGACAAGTACCATTTTTGTCCAGGTTGTATAGTGTTATTGGCTTCAAGCCAGGCTTTTATAGAATTTATAGCTGTGTAATTGTTGTTGTAAACTAAATTGTATAAGGCAGAAACTGAAAAAATTAACAACTTTATTTTGTCGTATGAAGAAGCCTGTAAATGTGACTTTTGCACAAATGTGTTCACTCCATAAAATGATATTTGACAAATACTTAACTGATAGCAGTGATGAAGCTTGCCATCACAATGTTGCAACCTAAGGTGTTTCAACATGTCACACGCCAAATTGGTTATTGGCTAGGCCAAGATAGTGGACCTGTAGTACAATGTGTATGGTGCACTCATGCAGCAGCAGCTCTTATCTTGTCAGAGCATCAGCTTTACGTTCTGCCATCTGTTTATATTTTATAAGAGGATTAAGTTTCATTTGGTAATACCATTTACATACTTTTATAGCATTGTAAACTGCCATTAAAAATTGTATATTATAGTGATTAGAAATTTTGCACAGTAAATGTTTCAAAATCATTTGTTGAATAACTGCATTTAGGTGCATAGGTTCATACTAGGCTATCTGCCCTAGGTCATTTATAATCCTAGGGAGAAGTTGTTTGGCTTTCGCCACCCATTTTTAATTTATTTTGCTATGGCCTTTTTTGAGGTTAGTATACTGTGCCTCTGTCTAACAGTGACACAGAAGTGATACCCGGGGTAAACCTAGGATCCCACATCCACTCATCAACATTCCTCTTGAAGAGAGTCAATGAGGGACTCTGCCTTACCTGGACTGGGATTTTATTCCAGAGTGAAGGGAGCCTCTGGGTTATGAATCTGTCCCTCCAGCATGTCTTATTTGAATGCTGAGGTTCAAGTCTCGAGCACGTAGCTTGATGGGATTTGGATTTTCTGAGGTACAGCATGTCCACTAATTCCGGGTTGGACATGGATTTATACGTCATGCACAGATCACCTCCGAACAGGCGGTATGCCACTGAAGAGTCTGTGTGTGTAGAGTCTGTGTGTGTAGAGTCTGTGTGTGTGTAGAGTCTGTGTGTGTGTAGAGTCTGTGTGTGTGTAGAGAGTATCTCACTTACATTTCCCTCTTTTGTACTGTGATTCCATGCCTTCTGATAGACATAGCTTACTTTGCTCATTATCCAAACTGAAACACTGTCAATGGTGTCTTCAGTGAGGGTGATTGATTTCTCCTCCAGGCTGTCATATATATGGATGTGTACATGCATGCAATATTGGGAACACTGAACACATGTATTTCTTTTGCATTGGAGAATTCTCATGCATTTCCTTTGGCTCTTCTCTACCACATTGTAACAGTACTCATGGCAGGGCACAGTCAAACTAGTGCAAGACAGGGATATCAATTTGAGCCAAGGTATCGACCTGGCGAGCCAAGGAAGCAGCGCCGTTTGTGCAACAATGGTGAGAATCAACTGCCTTCTCCGGACCCTGATTACAGCAGTCTGTCAAGTATGACATGGTGCCTATGTGGCAAATGCACAATGATGACCACGTCACTCGAATGCCTATGTTGCGTGTCTTCTCTGCGAGCAATTGAGAAATGGGCAGAAATAACTTCAACTTCAGGCCACACTGCATGCATAACTGTGCATCCACAGTTTGACTCGGCATGCCTTTATACCCACGTTTTAAAAACTATATTCAGGCTTTTGTGTCGGCGTAGAGGGTGTTATCAACCACCGCAATGGACAAATAAGTACGTTGTCTGTCGTTGTCTTTCTGTCGTTATCTGTCTGTCGGTATCTGACCACAGGATTGCTCTATATTTCAGGTTGTACCGGGTTGTGGCATACCGTGCATATGTGTTGTGGGTGCATAACAATCGAAGGCTGGGATTTGGTAATCGAATGGTGCTTCCCGCTTGTGTAGTGTCACGAATTCGAGAACAGTTTCCATGTGCAGATGATTCGTACACAGGATTTAGACCCTTTGAGGGACTTTGGATTTTTTCTGAACACTGACATGTCTATTGTTAGCTGTGCATTCCTGGTCACAGTTGAAAAATGCTTTTACTTTTCAAATACTGTATACACTACCTTATTATGAAGTTTGTGCACTAATAAAGTTAGTATGATTGACTTGGATACTTAATGTGTCATGTGCACATCTGTCTACCATCGCCTTAAATTGATGCTGCTCTGAGAGCAGAGTACATACTTACAGCCGTTTTCACTGTTGTATATCATGGTGATTGTCTTTTTTTATAGCAATATTTCAGCAACTGTAAATCATTGGCGAATGTCCACCAGTGCAACGTCCTTCACACCATGCAGACAAAAGTGTATGTCATCCTTTAAGTGGCTTTTAATTATGTACAGGTCCAGTCACACCGCCTATGCAAGACTAATGAATCCATAAGTTATTAGGCTGTGGCAGAGTTAGCATACGATCGCTATATGCCATCCTGCGTCATTTCATTAATTTGTAGCACAAAGTGTTTTTGTGTTAAGGGGAGAAATTCACCTGAATGAGAAATGCTTTCACATTGCTCATGTAGAAAAGTAGATTTTTACAGTGCCCCAGTTTGAATCTGAGTAATTGCAGACTTCCATGTGTCGTGTAAAGGCTGTAAGCGAGGATACACTTTGATTGCAGAGAGAAGGCGGATGCAAGTGACACTGACAAATGTATTGCATGACTGTCACACAAAAGCAGCCATTATTAAAGTTGGATATCTCATTGAACATCGATTCTAAACGTTGAAGTCTTACAAGTTGTATGAATATCAAGGAGTGTAACTAGTTTACCATGAATTAATTGTGTGTACTGTATGATTTGATATAGTAATTTCTATTTTTATTAGGTGATCGTCAAAATGCCTTCCTGCTTTGCAATCAACTGTAGTATGCGCCAAGACAATCTGCCACAGGGGGTATCATTCCATTGGTTTCCACGGGATATCAACCTGTGTAGACAGTGGGTGATTAACTGTGGTAGAGATGTTGGTAGCATACCGAAGTTTATTAAGGAAGTTTTGGGTAGTGCAAAGCCACGACATTTCCTCTGCTCTCAACACTTTGAGCAGAGCCGGTTTCACCTTGACTACCAGCAACAGCTACTTCCTGATGAGATGAGACCCAAGTGACCAATTCGGAGATTAATAAAAGCGGCAGTACCATCAATTTTCTCACTTTCGAACAGCAAGACACGGACATCGTCAGTACATCGGTTGCAGCAGAAACAGCAGCAGAAGGTGAGTATCAGTGGAGCAGTGAAAGGTTTAATGAGTCAACTGACGTTTGCATAGTGAGATACTGGCACTACATGTGTTTCAAATTGCAACAGTTAATTGGATGCACTTTTTACATGCAGCTTATTGAAGACCTTCTGAGTACAACGCAGCCTACATTGCAAGACCTTGTGACAGAGCAACGGTCTGTGCAATGCAAGGTGAGTGCAATTGTATTACCTCTTCAGCGCACAAATAATTAGTCACAACTCAGGTGAATGTAATTTTAATGTGCCTTACTTTTTGTATCTGTTGCAGAGGAAGCATGTGCAGCTACAGAATCAAAGGGATGCAGATAATGATGCGTCAAGACACACTGTGGAAGACCGAATGGAAGACTGTCAAGTGCATCAAGAATGTGTGGAAGTAAGTTTAGATGAAAACCTACAGTAATATGCGATTCTGGATAAGCATTCAGTCTATGGTTGTCTGAGTAATAGTGTAAATTACAAAATTTTTATGTAATTGATTGGGACTCCCTTGACTATATTGAGTCAGGATGTCAGCAATCAAAATGCTTATCCTGTTATCGTAGAGTGTATGTAGTTAACTTTGTCATTAGTCAAGCATTGACTGATTAACACTTATGTGATTGTAGATTCAAGCAACTGATTTGTATGAAGAGGTAGTCGAAAACATGGAAGTATACACAATGGAGACTGGGATTTGCAGTCAGAGTACAGTCGCATGCCAGACAAAGTTTCCCCAAAAGAAAGGTAGCAGCATAGGAATTCAAGTGAAGCTAAAGGACCTTGAAACAGTACCACGCACTATGATTGATGCAGCTGTACAGGTTCCAGAAGTAGGAGTCTCACCACTGTTAGACCACACATATTTTAAAAAATCAAAGGAAGTACAAACAGAATTGAGTGCGGACAGACCACAACACAGTTTCAATAATGCCAATCAGCACCTGATTGAGATTAGATGTCCCAATGAAAAGGACAAAAGTTGCACTGAAGAGGCCACATGTAGCTCCAGTGCATACACCGCTGTGGAGATGACAGATTGCAGTACTCCGGTCAAGCTACCAAAGGACATCCATAACATGAGCATGCATAGCAGCTCCTCACTTTCTCAGTGGACAGTTGATGTGGAAAAGGATCCAGACTGGTTGTACACGTCTGACAACTTGTCTACTTCAGAGATGGAAGACACAGTGCTGGAACAGGACGAAGACAAGAAAATGGTTGGAGAATCAAAGTTCATTGTGTTTGAGTCCTGCCTGGATTGCCTGTTGCTGAAACTGACCTGTCCACAATGCCACACCTCAGCTGTGGAACTGAGGAAAGTGAAGTTGGGATCCTATGTCTCGGTGAATGTTTCATGCATTAGTGGACATGAAGTTCTCCATTGGGAAAGTCAACCATTAATCAGCCAAATGCCAGCTGGCAATCTTCTACTGGCATCGTCTGTACTTTTCAGTGGAAGTACATATGCATATATAGCGCGATTCAGTGCTTATCTAGGACTTGAATTTATAAGTGAAACCACATTCTATTTGATTCAATGGGAGTATTTATTCCCCGTTTTGCAGCATACTTGGACACAGCATCAGTCTCGTCTGCTAGAAGATGCAATGGGTAAGGAAGTAAGGTTAGCTGGAGATGGGCGGTGTGATAGTCCAGGCTATTCTGCAAAATACTGCTGCTACAGCATGATGGACCTGGATTCTGGATTCATTGTAGATTTCTGCCTGGAGCAGGTCAGCCGAGGTGTATCCTCAGTGGCACTGGAGAAGAAAGCTTTTAAGAAGTGCATGAAAAACTTGATGGATAAAAATGTTAATGTCAGCCTTGTGGCGACAGACAGACATCCTGGAATGAGGTTATTGATGCGCACAGAATTTCCAAAGGTGGATCATCAGTTTGATGTTTGGCATATGACCAAAAATTTGACTAAGAAAATCAATGAAGCTGGGAAAAGGAGAGGCAAGCAAGACTTACTGCAGTGGTGCCACAGTATTTCAAATCACCTGTGGTGGTGTGCTGAAACGTGTGAAGAGGATGCAGTAGTACTAGAGGAGAAATGGTTGTCATTGCTCTACCATGTAACCGACCAACACAGTTGGGATGGGGGCAACAAGGTTTCCTGTTGTGGACATGAAATGCCACTCATCGATGGAGACGAGATGAAGTGGCTGGAAGAAGATGATGCCTGTCACAGTACATTGAAGAGAATTGTTGCTAACAAATTTCTCATTAAAGATTTGAAGCACATCACCAAATTCTGCCATACTGGCGATCTGGAGGTGTTCCATGCATTACTATACAAATATTGCCCCAAGTTTGAGCACTTTAGTTTTGCAGGAATGAAAGCAAGAATCATACTTGCCATCCTGGATCATAATGAGAATGTTCGTCGTGAGCAAGCAGTGGTGAGATTCCCTACAAAGAAGTCAGCAGCAAAGGGAGAGCTAAGGTATCGCATGGTGTACCCAAAAGCAAAACAGGAGTGGGTAGCCAAACTAATATTTGAGAAAAGAAAGTTTGACTACATATATGACCTGATGTTGGAAGTTATAAAAGCTAAACGAGGGATCTTGGAAACGCAACCCATGTCTATACCTGACATACCAAAGAATATTGCTAAGTGTGAACGTCCTGAGAAGAGTATGGTGATTGCTAGACATATTTCACAATTCGGTGACTGTAGTAAACCTCCAGGTTGAAACAGCGCATTTACTAATGTGGACTGGGTAAGTAAATGGTGGGAATTTTTTTCAACTAACCGAGTATTATCCCCAGCTATTGATGGTACTAGGCGAGACTACACCTATACCGTTAATAGCTCACTGCAGTTAAATTAATTTTAACTGTTTTGTGGTTCTAACGACTGCTAGAATATGCAAGATTAGCCCTGATTGACCAGTTAAGTGACACCCATTGGGATGCACCTGGGCATTCTGTACAGCTTCAGAGATCTTACTGGAACCGGACCACATGTGGGGCGTACCTCAAATGCACCTGTTTGCCTTTTCAAACAGGCAATTAGGCTGGCATTGCAAAATGACAAGGCAGTGATAAGCGATGCCATCTCCACCTCTTGGCAGGGGAATTGTCTGCATGCTGTAGCACCCTTCAGAGTCTTTCCAAATGTGCAGCTGAAACTTAAGCTGGAAAAAGTGTACATCTTTAGGTTGACTCAATACTGGTCAAGAGATCCCTGGTTCCCTCTATGGTCAATCACACCAAGTTACCACACTCAGTGGACCAACTAAACACTGTAGTGATCACAGATGAACAAGGCAATCTTGCCTATCAAAGAGGAAAATATTTTCCATGAAGTTTCAAAGTTTTTCGAGACACAGAAAAGTAACATCCACCTAATCCGGTATTGTGTAGTAATTAATACAGAGGGGTGCATAATGAGCTATAAATGGACTTTTTTTAGATATGTCTGCATTTCGCAACCTGAATGGACCGTTATACAGACTACCTTCAGAACCTTCAGGAAGGGGGTTCTACATTTAAGAAAACATATGAAATGGACACCTACATGGGTTTAACTAGAAGGAAAAAGTACTGAACAGAACCCCCTGTGAGATGTCAAAGACTCACCTAAATGTATGTACATGAAGCAATGACATTTGACGGGCAGTAACCTTGGACGGGAGGGTCTCCCGTCAAGTCGATGTAATGTTTTTGCTCAAGACCAAAGCGTCCTTCATGGCAATGGTGATGGACCTATTCAGGAACCTGTTATGCATACTGTGGATGTTCACAGACTAATTGGGTTTTGTGTACATATCCGAGTGTGTAAAACAGTTGATTTTGTCTTTCCACCCCCTGGCTGTGTGGAAAAGTAGTGGTCATACTCCACATTTCAGCCTCTTTTCTGCAAGGTAATTTCATTTGGCTACCTGTACTATGGAAACACATTGCATGGAAGTAGTACAGCTCACTACAGAAGATCCATGGCCTCTTCAGGGGACTTAAGGAACGTGGCACCACCACCAATGCTATCATTGAAGTAGCTAGTTGTTCCATAGATGAGACGTTGTGTAAAAATGCAAGCAGGACAATCACAATGGGCAGAGCTAGATTGGAATGGGCTGTCGTCCACCTTTTCCTAGGGAAACATCTAGCAAAGAATAGAGTTCAAGGTGAGCTGCGGAAGGCAACCACATGGAATAGTACAACAGTGGAACTGGAGGACATCAAAGTTGTGTGAATTGTTACCCGAAAGATGTGCATGCCTTCCATGTTGCAGTATTACTTCACACACTCCCCATCCTGTGATTGTGCACTGGCTCCTGTGGGTGGCATTGGACAATGTTCATCGTGCATACAGCTGCAGTCATCACAAATGGGTTGTCCTGCCATCAGGCGATCCCCCTCAGTCGGCAGTATTCCAAAGTCCTGGTCCGGCGTCGTTTGTCTTCACTTCTTCCCTGACGTTAGTGCGGCATGGGTATAAAGGAAACAGCCGAGGCAATTTTCTTCAGTATTTCTTGCCGTGCGGTGCCCGAGGCAGAAGCAGTTTGCAAGTGCCGGTTGGCCAGCTCATGAAAAATAAATATTAGCATTCCAAAGTCATCTAAAAAGCTAAGTACCCCATTGGGGATAATTTTCTTGGCTCAGACCAATATCACTAAAAGCAGTAAAAGTTAATTGTATTTCTTGTGGGAAGCAAATACCTCATAGGGATCTACATTCCCTTTGCATACCTTACTTAGGCCCAGGCCACTACGTCTCGGCCTGTCACTTTTGTGCTTTCAATATGCGCACTATAAAGCGTCGCGGCGAGTTCGCTGAAAATCTTTTGGAGAAGATTTGAATTTTACAATGTCGTCTGATATACCGACTACGCATTTACACAAAAAACACAAGGAAAAGGCCAGACGCATGCGGTCCACAGCCTCTACCAACACCACGCTTAAGCTGACCTCTAGTGTCCCAGTTTGCAGCGAGACTATGACACAGCCTCTGCCTACAGACGACACCTCTTTAGCAGTACCTTCGGTACCTGAGGCTGGTGTGTCGGCCAAAATCTTACCTGGCTATACCGAAGCCTCCTTTGCTACTGATGCTGAGACAGTCGAGAAATCTGCCTCTTCTCATGGCATCTTCAGACCTCCCTCTACCTTCTCTATAAAGGCCTTTACCAAGGCCAAGGCTTCCAAACACCCCAGGAAACCGTTTGGTAAGGGCCCCTCACCTGGAACCACAATGAAGAAGCAGATGCTTAAAATGGCTGAGGACTTGATTACTCTTATCAGGGGTACTCACCCACCCCCACAGATAAAAGGCCTAGAGTGGAGGAATAATCCCTGTCCTCAGAACAGGTTTCCATCATTTGAGCTTACAACATAGGCCTCTGGCTATAACCCCTGTTTGGGATATAGTCGATGGTCTATTCAGAGTCTTGTCTCTCTCTCCGGATTTGTTGCCATGACATTTCATGGGCACTAACCTGGGACTGTAGGGTCTCCCATCTAGTCGATATGTTTTTGCTCAAGACAAAACCGTCCATGGCAATGGTGATAGACCTATTCAGGAACCTCTGTTATCCATACTGTGGATGTTCACAGACTAATTGTGTTTTATGCACATATCAGAGTATAAAGAGTTGAGGATTTTGTCTTTGTACCCCCTGGCTGTGTGGAAAAGTAGTGGTCATACTCCACATTTCAGCCTCTTTTCTGCAACGTAATTACATTTGGCTACCTGTACGATGGAAACACATTGCAGAAGACCATCGTGTTGAATGCATGGAAGTAGTACAGCTCACTACAGAAGACCATCATGTTGAATGCATGGAAGTAGTACAGCTCACTACAGAAGACCATCGTGTTGAATGCATGGAAGTAGTACAGCTCACTACAGAAGACCATCGTGTTGAATGCATGGAAGTAGTACAGCTCACTACAGAAGACCATCGTGTTGAATGCATGGAAGTAGTACAGCTCACTACAGAAGACCATCGTGTTGAATGCATGGAAGTAGTACAGCTCACTACAGAAGACCATCGTGTTCAATGCATGGAAGTAGTACAGCTCACTACAGAAGACCATCGTGTTGAATGCAATGTCTAACATGGTGCTACAATGAATTCATGTGATGTGAAATGGAGTCTACAAATGGGTTATGGATGGTTTGTGATGTGTAATGTTATGGTTTCCTGACTTGATGAATATAGCTAAGTGGATTGGTTCTTAAGTTGTTAATGGATGGTAAATTAAATGGTGTGTGTCTGATGGTTAAATGGATGG
The DNA here is from genome assembly GCF_019279795.1 of Protopterus annectens. Taxonomy (NCBI): domain Eukaryota; kingdom Metazoa; phylum Chordata; order Ceratodontiformes; family Protopteridae; genus Protopterus; species Protopterus annectens. Next base: position 1,266,674,106 of record NC_056743.1, read on the forward strand.
AATTGATAAGCTATGTAAGGTAGAATTGTATTACTGATGGTGTATGGACTGGTTATTACATGCAGTCACTAAATGTATCTTTTTGGCTTCATCTGTGAATGGTATGATTAGAGTCCTGCACATTACACACTTGGAAAGTGCCATTTTCAATGGAGTATCAATCCAAGCATGAAATAGTGAAGCATTCATAGCATTGAGGGCGCAGGTTGTAAAGTAGGCATAGTAGTTTGTAACAAGTTGGTCCAGGTGAAACTTTTGTTTGCTTGTGGTCATTTGGGAACAAGTAGCTGAGCATGAAAGTTTGCAATTTTGAGGTACATGGTGTTCCTGCTGTTGAGCAGTTGAGGCTCTGGACAAATGATAACATTTTATGGAATGTGTACTGGTATTGTGAAGTGATAATAAAGTTTTCAGAAATAGTGAAATGATAAAGTTTTCAGAAATAGTGATGTGTATGTGTGCTGCTAGAATTAAATAAAATAACAAAGGTCAATCGATTGGCATAACTTGTGTAAGATCTGTCATGTTGTGCAGATGTAGACCAAGAGACCGCTATTGTGGAATGTCTTGTCTTAGCCTTGATTTGCAGTACTATTGTGTGAATGATGGAGCGGTATGAAGTTGTGTATGATTCCTTTTTATTTGTCATCAGCTGGAGCTTGTACAGTGTCTAAGGACTGGTCCTTGGTGAATAAACGTAGGCATGTAGATCTTTTGGCTGGGCAAGCATCTGGAAGACTGTTGCATGCAACTGGTGATGTGAGTGGATCAGGCTGTAGACGGAAGTATTGTGGTGTGAGTGGACCTCTGTGATGCTGGCTACCTTGACGAGGTATATAGGCTTTTCACAATAGTGCTGTGGGAATTGCCACTTTTGCACATTGTAAACCAAAAGCCAGCTAATCTTGTATGTCTGAGGGATCACTTGACTTCTGGTACATTTTTAAAAATTAAATGGTATATGATTGCTATAGATTTGTAAGGTCCATTAAAATAAACTGTTTCATAGGTGATGGATCTTCATTACGCTGCAGTCTTAATGTATACAGGGGTTATATTTAGAGATAAATTGATAGAGCGCAGACTTTGTAAATTGAGATACTGTAAAGCAAAAAATGTAGTAAGACCATGCATACTAAGCGGTGAAATTCTGAGTAAACCAATATATGGTGCAGTAAATGTAGTTGACCATTGCTGGAACTGTGAAGTCCAGCCAAATAAGTTGACTAATCTCACTATTAAGAAGAGCCCTACTGATGAAGTACAGTAACGGCTACAAAAAGAGGATAATTTTGCAGTGACCATGCGTAGACAGTAACAGCATGTTATTGCATAAGACGATGTCTGGCACAATTAAAGTGCAACAAATTACAACTGGTATGCATTACCATAAGTTTTTTTTTTAATATTGACTCAAAGCATGTGGGTGCTGTCATGCAGGTCTGAAATTATTTGTTTATAGTGTATCATCTGTTAGCTATTTAAACAGGAAGGGAAAATAAGTGGCAGACTGATGCTTTGCAAAGCAGGGAACTATTGCCAGTGCTATGTTGCTTGGTTTTAAATTTGACAGGAGTAGTGCAACAAAAAAAGTCTCCCACTGTAAGGAGGAAAAGGCAGACTAGCAAACAATACATTGGTCTGGTCACCTGCTGTGATGAGCTGTCAATCACATGCAGATAATGGGTCAAATTACCCTTGGCTGTTTGACAGCTAGGGGAAGTAGGTGTGAAGTGGGAGGGGAGATTCCTTGAAGAGCTAGATTCCAGCCTTCACAAAAGAAAGCAATTTAGCATTTGAAAGGAGAAAAAGCTAGAAAATGCACTTTTGTGTTCTGTTCTGTAGCATTTGCACTGCTTGTGTTTCAAGTTGTCATTGAAAAAGGATAATAATTTAACCAAAAGTAGTGGATTTGAAGACTGCAGTGAATGCCTGTTAAGTCAATGAAGTCACGGCAACTTCAGGGAAAAAGTGGCAGATCTGATGCAATTTTTGGGAGACAAATGATGCATTCTGGGATACTTGAGGCAGAGTAAACAGTCTGAATTTTTTCAATATGCCAGACCCCTTGTGGTCAGAATCAGAAATTGCATCTAAAAATATCTAAAAAGCTCAAAATGGTCTCAGAGTGCTGTTAAAATGTAGGAAACATCAAACCATGATTAAATTAATTTGTTTTTTGAGTCTGAGGGCGCGGTGAACTATTTCAATGCTAACTACTTCCTATTAAGTGAAGGGATAGCTAATGTCCAAGCCCTCTCAAACTCAGAGAACATGGTGGCTCATGCAGAAGTGTTTACTGGAAACCTGTACAAGCATGGAAATAACTGCATAGAAACAGTAGTGCTAGACCAAAATAAACTTAGGACAAACTTTAAAAACAAGCCCTGTAGGGTCCTCCAGTATAAACAGGTTGTACAACAAAAGAAAGAAAATCCTGACCAAAATAGGAAGGGCTATGTACAAAAGACAAAAAAAAATCCCTTCTCAGTCATAACAAGCAACTAATGGAACTATTCAAGTCCAGCAAAGCCAACTTTGAGGCAAAAATAGCCTCCCAGGCCAAGAATAACCATAAGGCATTTTTTTTTCAGTTATACATGCAACCTTAAAGAAAACACCCAGCAGTGTGCTGAACTAACAGTAAATGGAAAGTACAGTTGTGTGTACTTACCATAAATGTAGATGTTCAAGTGTATTCACTGTTGCAGTCATCACACTTGGGTTATCTGTCTGCAGGTAGCCTCAGATGGCCCGAATACCAGAGACTTAGTATTTCTGTGTCAGATGCTGTCGCTCCAGGACTGACATCAGGTCGTCAAGGGTATAAAAACAGGCAGCCGACGCTATTACATCAGTTTTTCTTGCCCCAAATGTCAGGAGCCCCCCAAATAGGGAGCTAAGTTATGGTGGGGAAAACACCACCAGTAAAAAGTAAATACCAATACCCCTGAAAGGAGTGAGTAATAGCCATAGAGAGGAGAGAGAAAGAGAGAGAGAAACCAGGAGGCTGGAGGGAGGGAAAACAGGACTGCAACAGTGAATACACTCAAACATCTACATGTATGGTAAGTGTACACAACTGTACTATGTTCTTCGTGTTTCACTGTTGCAGTCATCACACTTGGGTGGATTCCCAAAGCTGAAGAAGGGTGGAGGCAGTCAAGAAGAGTTAGGGCTGACTAGTATGCCTTGCAGGACGGCTGTTGCAAAACCTGCCCTAGATTTGGAAAAGATAGGCAGGTGGTAATGCTTGGTGAAGGTGTGTACAGAACTCCCAATAGCAGCTTCCAGGATGTCCCTGGTAGGGACTCCCCTGAGAAATGCTGTAGAGGTAGATGTTGCCCTAGTGGAATGTGTTCTGACACCCTGAGGGGTTGGTTTCCCGTGGTGCTTGTAGGAGAAATGGATGCAGTGTGCTATTCATTTGCTAATTGTTTGTTTTGAAATGGCCTTGCCCTCTGCCCCTGTTGCAAAACTGACTAGTAACTGGTCAGATTTTCTGAAAAGCTTAGTCCTATCAAGGTAGAATCTGAGCTGTCTGTACATGTCCAAGTAGTGCAGGATCCTTTCCTTTTTATTTTGAGGATTAGGGAAGAAAGTTGGCAAATGGATGGATTGGTTGAGAGCCACACTGGACACCACTTTAGGCATAAAGGAAGGGTTAGTCCTGAGGGAAACCTTGTCAGCATGGAAAATAATGAAGGGTTCCACAGCCATAAGTGCTTGTAGCTCAGACATTCTTCTAGCTGAAGTGATGGCCAGAAGCAAGGCTGCTTTCCAAGAGAGGAATTTTAACTCTGCTGACGCTGCAGCTTCAAAGGAGGGAGGGGGGTGTGAGCTTTTCCAGTACAAAGTTAAGATCTCAAGCAGGGGTGGGTGCTCTCCTTGGAGGACTTCAGTTGTTTGCCCCTCTCAGGAACTGTTTGATGAGAGGGTGCGAGAAGAGAGGTGGCCCAGTGTTGTAATGAGTCAAAATGGCAGAGGCATGTATCTTAACGGACAGGCCTTTGTGGAGTAGATCTGCTAAGTAATCCAGGATTAGAGGCAGGGAGGGCAGAGTTGTGTCCTCTCCTTTAGATTGAATCCAGGCGCAGAACCTTTTCCACTTATCAGCATAGGATTTTCTTGTACCGGATCTTCTGGCTTCAAGAATGACATCCAGCACCTGCTTGCTTAGGGTTGCTGGGAGAGAATTCAAGGAATAAGCCAGGCTGCAAGATTTAGGGTTTGCAGTTGCGGATGCAAAATCTGTCCCTCATGCTGAGAGAGCAGGGTCAGGTTCTGGTGTAGGTACCAGGGTGGCACCAGAGACAGGCTGCGCAGGAGTGGGTACTAGTGCTGGTGTGCCCAGTCCAGGGCAATCAGAATTGCCCTTGGTTTGTCCTGTCTTATCTTGAGTAATACTCTTGAGAGAAGGGGCAGAGGGGGAAAGGCATATATTGAGAGATTTACCCACTGAAAAAGATAGGGCATTTACTTTCCACGCCCTGCTGTGAGGGTTCCTGGTGCAGAATTTGCTGAGCTGGTAGTTGTAGGGGGAGGCAAAGAGATCCACCTCTGTGGTCCCACATTTCTGAATCAGAAAGTTGAAGATGCTGGGCTCCAATTGCCACTTGTGTGGGTCTAGGAGCTTTCTGCTTAAGTCATTTGCCAGTGAGTTTTGTTTGCCTGGCAGGAACTGAGCTTGCAGCTGGATGTGCATGTCCAAGGCCGTGTTCCACAGGGCCATGGCTAACCTGCAGAGTGGGTAGGAGTGGGTTCACCCCTGCTTGTTGATGTACCACATAACTGTGGTGTTGTCTGTTTTTTATTAGCAGTTGTCCTGGACAGAGTAGGGATCTGAAAGCTGTCAGGGCATTCTGCACAGCTAGCATCTCTTTTTGGTTGATGTGCAGATGAATTTGACTTGGGCTCCAGTGGCTCTGAATGCATTTGCCGTCCATGTCTGCTCCCCAGGCATAGTCTGATGCAGCTGTGGTTAGGGTCTTGGCGGCATGGGGTTGAGTAAAGGGCATTCCCTTGTTGTGGTTGCATGCTTCTGCCCACCAAAGGAACTCTGTTTTTAGACAGGGTACGATAGAAATGACTATTTCCGGGTCGTGAAAATGTTGGCACCAAAGACTTTTTAAGTACCATTGGTTTCCTCATATGCAGTCTTGCATATGGAATTAGCAGTATACATGAGGCCATGAACCCTAGGGCCTGCAGTATTTTCCTTGTGGATAGCTGGATTCTAGTGGCCATTTGTTTGAAGTAGGCTGTCAGATAGACTTGTTTTTCTGAAGTGAGGAATGCCATCTGGGATGCTGTGTCCAAGCTTACTCCCAGGAATACAATCTTTTGACTGGGTACCTGTTTTGATTTCTTTTCGTTGATGGTGTACCCCAAGGAAGTGAGAAGGTTTTTCACAAATGTCAGGTGCTGCAACAGCAAGTCCTGACTGTCCGCCTGAATCAGGCAGTCATCCAAGTATGGTTAAATTTAGATATTTCTCTGCCTGCAGTATACAATGGCTAGAGCCAGGCATTTTGTGAATAATCTGGGTGCAGTAGATAAGCCAAAGGGAAGTGCAGAGAACTGATAATGCATAGATCCTGCCCTGAAACATAGATACTTCCTGCATGACTCCCTTATGGAGATGTGCAGATAGGCTTCTTTTAAGTCTGGGGTGACTAACCATGCATCCTTGGCTAGCATAAGAAGAAGCTGATGCAGGGTAAGCATTTTGAATTTTGGTACCACCAGGAAGGTGTTGATGAATTGAAAGATCCAGGGTTGGGCATCAAGAGCCCTCTTTCCTGGGTACCAGGAAGAATCTGGAGTAGAATCCTTGACCCCTCTGTTTTAATGGAACTGGCTGAATAGCTCTGATATTGAGCAGGGAAAGTACTTGGATTTGAGCCTCTGCCCACTGGTTTGGAGGAAGGTCTGAAAACCCACTTGGGGTTGGCAGTGAGTGGAAATAAAATTTGTACCCCTGGGATACAATGCTGAGGACCCATCGGTCCTGTGGGATGGACATCCAGTTTTTTGCATGAAGGGCCAGTTTTCCTTCTAGGGGCACAAGCAATTGGGCAGGGCTGGAAAGTAGAGTAAAGAAGTCATTGTGAGTTTTGTCCGTAAGGAGGTGGCTTACCACTCCCTGCTTTAGAGGTGGGGGCACTCCATTGCATAGAACTCTGCATATCCTGAGACTGTAGTCTGGGTTGTCTGTTTCCCCTGGGTTTGGTTGGAGAAGGCCTGGAGGGGGCTGGAAAGGACCAGTGTTTTGAAGGGCAATGCCTACTGAATCTAGGGGGTTGCACATGTAAGAATTCTTTAACAGACTGCATAGACTTAGCTTTTTCTTCCAACCTTTTAAGAACCTCTTCTGCTTTGGTGCCAAACACACTATCCTTGTTCAAAGGAGCATCCAGTAACTTTGATTTGACATGGTCTGGCAAGGTCTGCTCCTTGAGCCAAGCATGTCTTCTCAGTACAGAGCCAGTGACTGCTGCCTGGCAAGATGCTTTTAGGGTGTCAAAGCCACACTGCAAAGTAAGCTCCTGCAATTCTTTATTTTCTGCACAGTCTGTAAAAGTTTCCACTTTTTGTTTAATAAGTTCCATGATATGTTGCTGGCACTTCAGCATGTGAACCTGACAATTCAATGCCCTAATAGCAAGAGTTGCAGAGGTGTATAACTTCTTACCCCATCTGTCCAAAGCTCTGGAATCCCTGTCCGAAGGGGTGGGATTCTTGGCTGTAGTTGCCTTGATACCTTTAGGCCCCTGGGAAATTATCTCTGGGTCAGCAGTAGGATTCTTGAAAAGACATTTGTGAGTGTCAGGTACTCTGTAGTACCTGTCTGGTTTCCTAGGGGCAGGAGGTAAAGTGTCAGGAGTAAGAGTGGATTCCATAAAAACATCATCAACAACATCCATTACAGGGGTTATTGCTAAAGGCCTGTGCTGAGGCAACTCTAGGAATTCTCTGAGTCTCTTTTTGGACTGAGGATAGTCTTGGCATTCCCAGTGGAAATGCTCTCTTAAGGTATGCAAGGTTTCACCAAAAGAGAAATCCTTTGGAGGGGAGGCAGAGGGAATGGATTCCTCTGCATCTGAATCCTCATAAGCAGATAAGGGCATGTCTTCATAATCAAAAACCTCAGACTCATTGGACTCCTGGTCCATAGAAGCTGTAGGGGACTGGTCTCTTTTTCTTTTAGTTGGGGAAGGCTGACTTCCCCTAATCAGTGTAATAAGGTTTTCTGCCATTCTAAGCATTTGTCTTTGTAGCATGGGAGCAGGTGCATGCGCTTTGGTCATTGGTTTCCTAGGCATAGTGCATACTCTGGGACTAAGAAACTCGGTAGTTTCAGATAAAAAAGAAGTCATCAGTTTGAGTCGAACATCGGTTGAGTGAAGAATTGCCTCAAAAGCCAATGCCTGCACAGCAGCTCCAGACCCATCCAAGGTAGAGACATCCGTGGGTTCCATAGTCCAAGAAGAGTCTCATGGCATATGGACCCTGAATGGGTATTGGTAGAGGCCTGCGAATCCACTGAAGTGCACATCAGGGGCTGCAAAAGCGCCTCACTGAATACTGGCAGACTGGTGACTAGCTTAACGGAAGCATCGTCGGCAGCTTTGGAACTATGCGGTCTGTCTCTGTCTTTGTCCTTAAGTTTTTTTCGGAATATCGGTAGTCTGTTGGCTTACTGAAGCCATTTCAGAATACGGAGATTGAGAGTGAAAGAATTTAGCTACATAGATATCCCAACGACAAATGGTTCGAGCGTTAAACAGGGTGCAAAACCGACAGTGAGGTATGTCATAGTTTGGGCCTAAACAGGTGATGCAGTAAGAATGAAAATCTATGTGAGGTATTTGCTTTCCACAGGCAAGACAATTGTTAACTTTTTCTGATATCGGTTAGAGCAAGAAAAAAGGATCCCCAATGGGATACTTAACTTTAGAAGACTTCAGGATTATTCAATTCGTAAACGAAAACTCAGGTAGCGGCCGACCGGCACTTGCGAACTGCTTCTGCTTCGGGCTCCTCGGCAAGAAAGACTGATGTAATGCCGTCGTCTGCCTGTTTTTATACCCGTGATGACCTGATGTCAGTCCTGAAGTGACAGCATCCATCGCAGAAATGCTAAGTCTCTGGTATTCGGGCCGAGTGAGGGCTACCTACAGGCAGATAACCCAAGTCTGATGACTGCAACAGTGAAACACGAAGAACATCTTCCTATGGTGAAACAGGGGATACAGCAAATTTGCTGGCCAATATATTTAGCTCCATTTTCACTCCCCATCACCCCCAGTTTCTCCCCAGAAAAAAACCCTCTACCATTTCTCCCCCAACTATCATTAAAGAACAAGTCCTCACTGGACTCTCCAGAGCTTAAAACACTGCATCAATGAGTCCTGATAATATCCCAGGATGCTTCCCAAATAGCTTGAAATATAAACTTTCCGGCCCACTAGAATCTCTATTCAACCACAGCCTCCAGACAGGCTTTATTCTTAGAGAACGGAGGACTGCAAATGTCATCCCTGTATACAAGGGCGAACCATCAACAGACTTAGGGAACTAGGGACCCATAAGTTTGATTAGTCTTATATGCAAGGCCATAAAAAGAATTATTGTGGCCCTGATAAACAAAAACATAGGAACTCTTCAAACACTGGATCCACCCAATTTTGGTTTCTTCAAGGGTGGGTAATGTCTACTAAACATAGTGGACTTCTTTGAGAAGGTCACCAGAGTCATGGACGAGAGCAAAATAGTATATACTGCCTACCTTGCCTGGCAAAGGCATTTGACAATATCTCACTCAGGTATTATACACAAACTCCCAAATTTAGGCATAAATCCTTATGTCACATTATGGATAGCCAAATGGCTCATAGACAGGGCACATGAAGTTGGGGTGGGGGAATCCATCTCTACCAAGAGGCCTGTTTCTAGTGGTGTCCCACAGGGCTTGGTACTGGGACCTCTCCTGTTTGGAATATACTTTTCTGAAGTCCAAATTTGCTGATGACTACAAGCTGGGTACAATCAATGAATTCCCCCAAAGATGGAGATATCCTCAAATAAGGTCTGACATAGACTAATAAATGGTGCCAGAACCATGGTCTAAAATGCAATGCAAAAAAATGCTTAATTATAACCTTTGAAAGGACAGCCACCCCTACAAATTACAACACTGATAACACTCCCCTAAGAGTAGACCCAGTGGTAAAGGACTTTGGAACTCAGGTTGACAGTAACCTGAACTTTAATTGCCATGTATCCATGGAATTGAGAAAATTCTTCTAAGTGGCACAACTTATAAGTAAGGGTATAGCATCCAGATCTGATGAGAGCATAGTCCCACTATACTCAGCCCTCATTAGACCAATAACTGAGTACAATGCATTCTTCGGCATGTACCTTACAAGGCATTTGCAAAAGTTGGAATGGCCACAGAGGTTCCTCACTAAAATAATACAGGGTGTAAATAATAAGTCCTATGAGGACCACCTCAAAGCCCTGTGCCTATACTCAGTCTCCTACAAACCACTGAGGGGTGTTCTATGCCTAACCTATAAGGCATTCTCTGATCCAGCCCTAATGTTTCTACTATACATTTGCAAAACTAACAGCACTACAATTACCTGATTTAAACCTTGTCTGTGACATAAACAAAACATGCTGGAGGGACAGGTATGTGTCTCAGAGATTACTCCTTCTCTGGAACAGACTCCCCATTCATGTGAAACAAAGCTCTTCCCTAAGCCAATTCAAATTCAGTTTGGACCAATGGATGGTAAATTGCCAATTCACCCCTGGTTTGTTGCCTGTGGCCCTTATGGAGAGTGATCGTATGTATATATCCTAAGACACAGGCATGTACTAAAGCCATCCTAGCTCATGGGCATTGATAATCAGGAACATTGGGACATGAACGGCTAGGCATAAAAGCCTCTAGGGCTGTTAGCCTAGTAACCTCCTATGATCCTAGAAGACATGGCAAAACCATCGCTGATGACTTCGAGGACCCACGAGCCTGTGGTAACAGCTTCCCACTTGGCCGGATAGAGTGAGAGTCTTTGAGAAAGAGGGGTAATGGAACAGAGGGCAAGGGGAGGGGTGCCGCAGAGGTAGTCACAGTGTTTTGCTGCAGAAGGGAGGTCTCCCCGCTGGGTATTCCATATGGGTGTTTTTCAGAGTAGTTTTTCCTAAGGGTTTTCCTTTGTTTCTGAGCTGTGCTAGGATTCTTTCTGATGAAGGGGGAGATTTAAATGGGTAGATGTTCTTCATGTTTCACTGTTGCAGTCATTACGTTTGGGTAATCTGCTGGCAGGTTGCCCTCAGTCGGCCTGAATAACAAAGTCTTGGGTCCTGCGTCGGTTGCTGTCTCCTCTTCCATAACATCAGGGGTATAAAATATGCAGCCAACGCCATTTTATTCAGTCTTTCTTGCCGTGCAGTGCCCAAAGCAGAAGCAGTTCGCAAGTGCCGGTTGGCCGACTCAAGAAATTTTCGCATTCAAGTTTCAGAACCGAAGTCTTCAACTAAAGCTAAGTACCCTGTTGGGGAAACTTTTTCTTGCTCCTTACCGATGTCAGTAAAAGTTAATAATTGCATTACTTGTGGGAAGCAAATACTTCATAAGGATTTTCATTTGTACTGTATTCCTTGCCTAGGTCCAGATCATAATGTGCCTTGCTGTCAGTTTAGTGCTAGATTTAACCAACGAACTATTAAGCGTCAGTATATTTTTGCTTCAAAATATTTTGGATCCAGATTTAATTACCCTGAAATGTCATTGGTTAGCAATCCGGCTACCGGAGTTCACAAAAAACACAAAGAAAAAGACAGAGACAGACTGTCGAGGTCCAAAACCGATGACGAAGCTTCTCCTAAGACAGTCGCCAGTTCGCCAGTACTCAGTGAGGTGCTTTCGCAGCCCCTGATACCTGCTACGTTTGAGTCGCAGGCCTCTACCGAGACCCATGCAGAGTCCGGTATGCCATGAGATTCTCAGAGTATTGAACCCGTGGATGTCTCTCCCTTGGATGGGTCCGGAGCTGCTGAGCAGGCACTGGTTTCTGAGGGTGTTTTCAGGCCTCAACATTTTTATATAAAACCGATGCCAGCTTCAAAAACAAGATCAAAAACAACTTCTAAGTCTAAAAAACCGATGCATGAGCCATGTGCTCAGGCCTCAAGGCCTAAAAAACAGATGATCAAAATGGCTGAGGACTTAATTACCTTGATCAGGGGTTCCCAACCCCCCCCCCCCCCCCTGCTAAGAGGCCTAGGCAAGACACTGATTATTAATCTTCAGATCAGGTTTCCATTTCTTCTGATTCTTCTTCTGATCAGGAATTTTCTGTTCCACCCTATGAGGTTTCAAATGCAGAAGAATCCATCCCATCTGCATCTCCTCCTGAGGATTATTCTTTTGGAGAAACCTTGCATACTTTAAAGGAACATTTTCATTGGGAGAGTCAGGATTTCTCAGAATCAAAAAAGAGGCTTAGGGATTTCCTTCTTCTTCCTCAGCATAGGCCTTTGGCAATACCTCCTGTATTAGACATTGTTGATGATGTGTTTTCGGAATCAAGCATGGCTCCTGATTCCCTACCTCCAGCTCCTAGTAAGCCAGACAGATATTACAGGGTTCCTGACTCCCACAAATTTCTATTCAAAAATCCTGCTGCTGATCCTGAGACTATCGCACAGGGTCCCAAAGGTGTAAAGGCCTCTACAGCCAAAAATCTTACCCCCTATGATAGAGATTCCAAGGTGCTGGATAGATGGGGAAAAGAAGGTTTATATGTTTGCAACCTTGGCAATTAGGGCCTTAAACTGCCAGTTTCATATACTTAAATATCAACAGCATGTTATGGGCTTGTTGTAACAGAAAATTATGTTGATTTCTGATTGTGTGGAAAATAAAGAATTACAGGAATTATTGCATGCAGCAGAACAGGTTGGAAAGCATGCTTTGCAATGTGGTTTTGATTCCTTGGAGGCCTCTTGCAGGGCCGCTGTTACTGGATCTATGATTAGAAGGCATGCCTGGATCAAGGAGCAAAATCTACCTGATCATGTTAAAGCTAAACTGTTGGATGCCCCTTTACAGCATGACTAAGGTTACCATACGTCCGGGTTTCCCCCGGACACGTCCTCTTTTTCAGGCTCCTGTCTGGGCTGTTTTTGAAAATTCTGCGATTTGTCCGGGTTTTAAAGCCCGGACAAATCGCAGAATTTTCAAAAAGCAAACATCCCTATTTCGGAGTTTTTTCTCCGCTTTGTTTTTTTTTTTTATTGGCTCGTATACCGGTATACAAGCCAATCAAAAAACGGAGCTCTTTTCAATGCGGAACTGCTTGATGTTCCGCAACGAACAGAAGAGGGTCCGCTGTGCGTGTTTTTGACTGGCTCGTATACCGGTATAAGAGCCAATCAAAAAGCGGAGCTCTGTTCAATGCGATACTGCCTGATGTTCCGCATTGAACAGAAGAGGGTCCACTGTGCTCGTTTTTGATTGGCTTGTATACCAGTATACAAGCCAATCAAAAATCCCCAAACACAGACCTTTTTGTTTTTGCTCATCAACTGAGAGTAAAAAGAGGATGAAAAAAATATGTGCTGCTACCAGTACTTATTATTTCATCCTCTTTGGCTGAAGAGCAAAAAAAAAAAAAAAAAGGTCGAAATAATTTTTTCATCCTCTTTCACATATAAAGAATTATGGTAACCCTAAGCATGACACTCTGGTAATAAGGCAGAAGAGGTTTTAAAGAAAATGGAAGACAAAGCTAATTCTATGCAAACTGTAAAAGATTTCTTACAAGTGCAGCCACCCAGGTTCAGTAGGCACTGGCCTACTAAAAATTGGTCCTTTCTTGTGTCCAACAGAGCCTCTCAAGGCAAATCCAGGTGCTCAAAAGGTTCTAGATACCAATCACAGGGTTCTTACAGGTCAAAGCAATGGGGTGCCTCCACCTCCAAATCTGGAGGAAACAAAGCACAACCCTACAGTAAGCAGTCTCAATGACCTCCCTCTACCTTCACCAAGCACTTATCTTTTGGCAGCCCCCTTGGAGGGAAAATTAGCACTTCATGCTCAAAATTGGCAGTTAATTACCCAGGACAAGTGGGTATTAAACATAGTATCCCAGGGGTACAGATTTCATTTCCATACTTTGCCAATCCCAAACGGTTGGCCAGATCTGCCACAAAATCAATGGGCAGAGGCTCAGAAACAAGTTATGTCCCTCATGGATATGGGGGCTATTCAACCAGTACCAGAACAGGAAAAAGGACAAGGTTTTTATTCAAGACTGTTCCTGGAACCCAGAAAAGACAATGCCTAGCATTCAATACTGAACTTATCGATTTTTAAAACGTTCCTGGACATTCCAAAATTCAAAATGCTGACTTTACAACAGCTACTGCCTATGCTGGGTAGGAACGCTTGGTTAGTAACTCTAGACTTAAAAGAGACATACCTGCATATCCCAATAAGGGAATTGTGCAGAAGATACCTCTGCTTCAAGGCAGGTTTTTTTGCATTACCAATTCTCTGCACTGCCCTTTGGCTTATCTGCTGCGCCCAGGGTCTTTACAAAGTGCCTGGCACCAGTAATTGCATTTTGCAGACAAAGAAGCATTCAAATTTATCCTTATCTGGATGACTGTCTCATTCAAGAAGAGGACAAGGACATTCTTCTTCAACATCTGGCGTCTGTAAAAAGGCTTCTAACATGCCTAGGGTACACAGTACACGAAAAGAAATCCCAACTGGTACCCTCTCAAATAATTACATTCCTGGGTGCAAGCTTGAATACAACTGCCCAGATGGCTTACCTTAAACCAGACAAACAAAGGCAACTGACAACATACTTCAAACAGATGGCAACAAAAACCCAGTTATCTGCAAGACAAATTCTGCAGGCTTTGGGGTTCATGGCATCCTGCATTCTACTAATTCCATATGCAAGACTGCATATGAGGAAACTTCAATGATACCTAAAAAGTTTATGGAGTCAACATTGTCACAGTCTGGAAACAATGATTCCTCTCATTCCCTGCCTACAACAGGAGTTTCTTTGGTGGGCAGAGACATGTCACCAAAACAAGGGACTGTCATTCACTCTACCCCCTGCCACCCAAACCCTAACTACAGACGCATCAGACTATGCTTGGGGGCCCACCTGGCGGGGAGATGCATTCAGGGCATATGGAGCCCAAAACAAATGCATCTGCATATCAACCAGAAAGAGATGCTAGCTGTTCAGAATGCTCTGACAGCCTTCAAGGACTTACTTCATCCAGGACAACTACTGATAAAGACAGACAACATCATGGTTATGTGGTACATAAACAAGCAGGGGGGTACACATTCCTACCCCCTTTGCAGACTAGCCATGGCATTGTGGAACACAGCTTTGACTTACCAAGTACATTTTCAAGCTCAATTCCTGCCAGGAAAACAAAATACTCTGGCAGACGGCCTAAGCAGAAGTCTTATGGACCCGCATGAGTGGAAACTGGATCCACAAATCTTCAGCATGGTAACAGAGAAATGGGGAGCCCAGACATAGATCTATTTGCCTCTCCCCAAAATTATCAACTGGACAAATTCTGCACAAGGACTTATCACAGACAAGCATGGAAAGTGGATGCCCTATCCTTCAGTTGGAAAAACCTATCAGTCTATGCCTTTCCCCCTCTGCCTCTTCTCTCCAAGGTTTTACTAAAGGTCAGACAGGAAAAAACAAAAATGATCCTGATTGCTCCAGACTGGCCTCGCCAGCACTGGTACCCAATTCTAAGGAATATGTCTCAACTCCCTCCTTGGTATTTGCCTCAAATACCTCATCTACTATCTCAGCAAAATCAAATTCTGCACACTCAGCTCCAAACTCTGAACCTTGCAACGTGGCTGATCAATTAATTATTCAAACAACACCTCTCACTAAATCTGTGATGGATGCCATTTTGGAAGCCAGAAGGCCTAGTACTAGAACATCTTATGCTGATAAATGGAAGAGATTTTGTGCTTGGAACCAAGCACAAGGAACAGACACAGCAAAACCAAATATCCCTCAGATTTTACAATACTTGACTGAGATGCTTGACAAGAGCCTATCTTTTTCTTCAATAAAAATCCATGCCTCTGCCATCTCGGCTCATTACAACACGGACCCTCCCCTCTTTTCTCATCTTCTGCTAAAACAGTATCTTAGACGGGCCAAAAATTTAAGGTCTCTCAGAAGATCACCAACTCCTGCATGGGACCTCAATTTTGTGCTGGAAGAACTCACCCTGCCTCCTTTTGAACCAACAGCTATTGTGGATATAAAATTTTTATCTTGGAAAACAGCTTTCCTCTTGGCAATCACTTCAGCAAGAAGGGTTTCAGAGCT
Organism: Protopterus annectens; assembly: GCF_019279795.1. NCBI lineage: Eukaryota > Metazoa > Chordata > Ceratodontiformes > Protopteridae > Protopterus > Protopterus annectens. Next base: position 1,266,689,525 of record NC_056743.1, read on the forward strand.
ACAGGCTCTCATAGCTGTGGAGCCTTTTATTACATTTTACCCGGACAGGGTGTCCCTCAGGACCAATCCTTCCTTTATGCCTAAGGTGGTATCCAGTGTGGCTCTTAACCAAACAATTCACCTGCCAACATTTTACCCAAATCCGCAGAACAAGGGGGGAGCAGATTCTGCATTCATTGGACGTATACAGACAACTAAGATTCTACTTAAACAGGACCGAATCTCTAAGAAAGTCTGAGCAACTACTGGTGGCATTTGCTTCAGGATCAGAGGGGAAGGCTATATCAAAGCAGACTATTTCTAAGTGGATAAGTCACTGCATTCATTTCTGCTACTTGCACCATGGTAAACCTGTGCCCAAGAGAATCAGGTCACATTCCACCAGGGCTGCCTCAACCTCAGCAGTCTTTCTCAGGGGAGTTCCAACCAAAGACATTCTAGAAGCTGCTACTTGGAGCTCTGTTCATAGCTTCACAAAGCATTATCATTTGCCTCTCTTCTCCAAATCCAGGGCAGGCTTTGCCACTGCAGTTCTGCAGGGCCTTATAGCCACTCCTAATGCTATTTAGTTCCATCTCCCATCCATAGCTTTGGTATTCTACCCAAAATGATGACTGCAACAGTGAAACACGAAGAACATAGTACAGTTGTGTAAACTTACCATAAATGTTGATATTTTTGTGTATTCACTGTTGCAGTCTGGGTTACCCACCCGCCATCCCCCTTTTCTATAACTTCTCTTTCCTTCACTATATTCTAAAGCCTCTGTGGTGTATTTGCTTTTAGATGAAGGTAAAGTTTATGTTGCTAAAAGTGTATTTTCATATATACTGCTGTATATATATATATATATATATATATATATATATATATATATATATATATATATATATATATATATATATATATATATATATATATATATATATATATATATTTTTTCTGCTCCCCATTTGGGGAGCACCTGATATCTGGGGCAAGAAAAACTGAATAAAATGTCGGCTGTATGTTTTATACCCCTGATGACCTGATGTCATGGAAGAGGAGACAGCAACCGATGCAGGACCCAAGACTTTGTTATTCAGGCCAACTGAGGGTAACCTGCCAGCAGATTACCCAAATGTAATGACTGCAACAGTGAATACAATCGAACATCTACATTTATGGTAAGTGTACACAACTGTACTTTCCTATGGTATCTAGGAACTGAGAAGAGTAGAATCGGTATGGCCTTTCATAGTCCTATTTTGGTCTTGGAGAACCTAAGGACCAAACAGTAAGACTTTGTCCAAGGAAGAGTCTAGAATTTTAGATTTAAAATCCTCAGGTATTAGCTGACTGAGATGTCATATATATCTGTAAATGACAGATCCAGTGGCAGCTGCCCTAGAAGAAGAATCCACAGCATTGTAACTGCACTTAATGCTGTGTCTGGCAATTTGAGTGGCCTGCAATAGTAAGCTCTGCATGTGATGCTTAGACTCTACCGTAGGAGGGTCCAGTATAACTGTTTAAGGAATGCAGGACAGAGATCAAGTACTTTGTCATCTGAGTCTGGTAGTTAATTGCCCTAAAGGCAAGGGTAGCAGATGTGTAAACTTTCTTTCCTCATCTATTCATAGCCCTACAATCTTTGTCAGTAAGTACTGCCTTTGTACTGGGTAGAAGCTTAGAGGGCTTATCTGAAGACAGAGAGAGAGAGAGAGAGACACTGCAGAGGGGTCTGCTGCTGGAGTCTTCCACAAATATTTTAGATCATCAGGCACCTTATAAAGCCTGTCTGGTGTGTTAGGATCCAATGGTTGAGAATCAGGTGCAAATGAAATGGACTGAAAGGAGTCTTGGAAGCTTCAAGGATAGTATGGACTACAGAAGATGCAGGGGTACCCATCTCCAAGAGGTTGTAATATCTGTTCTGACCATCAGAGATCTGTGTGGATTGCCATTCAAAGTGTTTCATCATGTTCTGTATGGTCTCCTCAAAGGACTTCCTCTATAGGAGTATCTGGTGAGAGGGAGTTTTCTTCATCAGAAGAGATTTGTCTTGGAGAATGTAGCTGAGAGGAATAGTCCAGAGAATGGTCAGTGTTGTACTCCTCTTTGTCAACAGAAGAAGAGGAAACCAAGGTAGGTTTTTGAGGAGTAGTCTGTGGTTGTGGAGACCCAAGATATAATAGCTTTGAACAACCCCTGCGAGAAGTCTATCCACCCCTTTTCTCTAGCTGCTGAGGGAGAGGTTGCATGCTCAGTATTTAGTTTTTTTCATTTTTAGGCATGATGTCGACCTGGATTAGATGTGGAGGTTTGGAACCCTGTCTGACTTCTATTAGAGAGCTTGGGATCTCTTCGCTAACTAAAATTTGAGGGACTTATCAGTCATCTGCAAGGCCTCAGGAGCCATACTGACCACCAACGGGGTCTCAGTAGCAGGCAACAGAGAAGTAGCCTGAAGTATATGGGTTCTGCAACTTCAGCAAGTACATCAGAGTCTGAAACATTAGACTGCAGATCCATTTGAGGTCTTTTTAGTTACCTCTTCAGCAGCAAATGGACGTCCAAGGGTGAGGAGTCAGCCATCTTGGACTGGGCCATGTGTTTATGATGCTGGGTCTCTAGAAAGATATTGAGAGTGGAAAGCCTTGACCTAGAGGTTTTGGGAACAAATGACTAACAGACTGAGCAAGATTTGTGATCATGTTCTGGACCTAGGCAAAAAAAGGCACTTGGTATGCATGTCCCTGTAAGGAATCTATCTACTGCACTCACATTTACACCTCCTAGCTGACATCTATAACTTTCAACAAAATATTGTAAGACAAAAAGGAAGATTCCCCAAAGGGGTACTTATCTGGATAAACAATTGAAGCAAAGCTACCAATGACCAAACAGCTAACAGTCCGACTGATGCACAACTTGTGTTCAGACTGGAGGTGAAATAGTCGGTGTATCCATGCTTGTACATCTGTCTATATACACCCCATGCATACAAGCTGAGTTTATGCATCAGACATATTATCTAGGTAAGGTAAAGCTTTGGTACCCTGGCTGGACATCAGCAGTAACGACCCTATGCCAGGAATACTGCAACAGTGATTTCAGTCAGGACATCAGTAGGTTCTCTTGTCAAATCCAACCCCATGTTATACCTTCACCATGAACATTCACACAGGAATTTGATTTCTTTCTGTATACATTGTCAGCTTGCCTCGTCAAACACTTAAAGATACTCTAAATACTATGCATATAGATCAGAACAACAGTAATCAGGTCATACATAGATCAAAACATTTTCCTAATATATTTTCTTCTGCTGCAAATACTTTGCATAGAATAAATCAACTTGGGAAAACTTCTAGCAAAATATACAAACTAAGAACAGGCATAAATTTTATGCCACTTAGTCCATAAATAACCTTACAGGAGGCACAGTATCTTCTTTAGTGTTTATGTGCAACTGTTTCCCAGCCTTATCCCAAAAAAGGAACTTACCATTTCATCTCAGAGTATTTACCTGACTCCCCCATGTTTAATTTCTCCAAATGTTTTGTGTTTCTAATACCATGGCAGGAATGGACCCCATTCTTAAGTCAGGGTATGATTAAAGTTCATGAAATTAATAAAAAAAAAGTTTATGAAATTAGTACTGTTTCAGTCTTTGATGTTAGCTAAAAGTGCCTTTCTCAGTATCCGCAATGTGCCCAGTGTTGACTCCTTCTGTAATTCATACAGTTACATGTAGCGATAACATATCTAATTACTACTGTTAATTCTTTTCCATTAGACCTGTTTTTCCTAGTGCTGCTACTATTTCTTCTTTTGGAACTGTCTAATTATCCTTCTTCCATATTGCTGTTTTTCCCACCTGTAAATCCTGATATTTCATGGCTTTGTGTCTCTCTTTATATAAGACACTATAATCTTCTTCTTCTTCTTCTTTCGGCTTTTTCCCGGTTAGGGGTCGCCACAGCGGATCACCTTGTCCGCACAATGAATGGCAGCGGAGTTTTACGGTGTCGAGTTGCCAGCCCAGCGCCCAACCTTCCACAGAAGGCACACTCACACGCACACCTAGGGTCAATTTAGAGTGTCCAATCCACCTGCAGCATGTCTTTGGGATGTGGGAGGAAACCGGAGCACCCGGAGGAAACCCACGCAACCACAGGGAGGACATGCAGACTCCGCACAGAAGGCACCCCAGCCGAGGATCGAACCAGAGAACCTCTTGCTGTGAGGCAGCAATGCTAACCACTGCACCACCGTGGCCGCCCATATAAGACACTATAATCACCGAGTGTAAAAATTTCAATTATCAGTGCTACTTTTGTATTTTCCCTGAATTACTATATCTGGTTTTCTGGTACTTGTTTTTTGAACTGTTGGTAATGGGTGATCCCATATCATGTGATATAAACTTCATCTTTCTCTACAATGCTTTGCAGTTCATGGGTTCATAGGTGTGTACTAGGCTAATGGCCCTGGAGCCTTTACAAGCTTAGCCCATAGGATTACCCTGGCATTGTGCCACCCAACCTTAGTTCCCAGTGCCTCTGTCGAGTAGAGCCACTGGAGTGATCCCGGGGATGAATTTTCTATTTCCCATCCACTCATCAAGATTTCTCTTGAAGAGGGCCAGTGAGGCATTCTACTTGACGTCTATTCCATAACACGGGCAGTCTCTGGGTTATGAACCTGTTTCCAATGCTTCCCAATTATTTCAATATTGCAGTGTTTGCACAATCCCCAATGCAACAGTCTTGCCATATTATTGTGCTTTCCAGTATATAGGCCCTCTGTCATGAAGGTATCACACACAGCAACAGAACCTGTATTTGTTTTTTCTTCCACATGTAAACCAATGTGTGCATGTTCCACTGTCCTGGGTTTCTATTACTAACCTTTCATTTTTGTTTGAATTCACTTCTCCTTAACCATTCCTGCATCAGATCCTGCTAGACCAGAGGTTGTTCCATTAGTTTTCTGAACTTGAAACTATATTTATGCCTTTTCCACATTTCTTGCCTTCTCAGCTAATCCTTCTCTTTGTATTCTTTCTTTTGTTTTTTTGGCACATAGAGTTGTAGCCTGATTTCTGTCTGTTTAGGTTTCCATTCCCGATGCCACCTATATATTTCAGCTAAAAAAATCAGGGAAGTCATTTTTTTCTCTTCATGTTTCAAAGCTTTCACTATGTTTGGATCTGGTGATGCCAGCAGATATGTATGTAGTCCTACAATTGCAGATCTATACATGTAATCAGTTTCGAAGAGGCCCATACTTCCTTCAGAATAAGGAATATATAATCTTGGTATACAATGATTTTATCAATCATTTTATAAGCATGAAGCATTTTTTTTGTTTTCCTGTCCAACTTATTCAATACCTTTTGGGGCCAGTCAGTCACCCCAAAACTGCAAGGTAGAACGAGAAGAGCAAATTGGTTTATAGCCTAGGCTTTGTTGTTTGATGTCAGGGCTGTTTTCAGTATTCATTTTAGTTTTCTAAAATGTTCCTTTATGAGTTTTGTTTGCATTTGTTCATGCTTTATTGTGATCCCTCAATTCGCAAATATTTATACATTTCCTTCTGCTCAAGGTTCTATCACATTCCTGTCCAAGACTGATATTTTCTTGATATTGCAGCTTTCCTGCTTTAAATATCAAAACCAAATGATATTCTTATATAACCTGAGAAAGTTTTGATTACCTCCAGTTGTGCTTTTGGCTCCTCATCTGATGAACTGTACTGTTATAATTTTGCAGAGTGTGGAGGGTGGTGGAGGAGCTTGCCCACCTGCAAAAAAATATTTTTTTTGTGCTAAGGTTTTTCAGCTTACTATTTTCAGTGTGTAATTTGCTATGTACAGTGAGATGAAAAATCTTTGTTTGATATTGCATAGGGAAAACATTTAATTTGTGCTTTTTAGCAACCCTCTTTCAGTTTCCATATCCTGATATTTTGTTTTTAAGTAAGGAACAGCATCATCAGCTGTTTGCAAATCTAATATTTCATTTTTCTCTCTCTGTAAACACCCAGTGTCAGCTTGGGTATGAACTTGACACCTCTATTTTGTTTTTCAAGCACCATTTTCCTCACTGCTTTTGTAGGCTATGCACCATTTACCAAACTATGCTGTTTCTTCACTGTGTTTGGAACAAACAAGCTCCATTTCATTTTGGCCTGGCTGAAACTGACCTTCTTACAGTGACTCAGTCTGTTTCAATAGGTTTTCATTCTTGCCAAATTGCTCCTTAATTGTTATTCTTTTTCTTCAGATTATTTAAACTCTGTTTTAGCATACATGCTTTTTCACTTATACTTGTTTTAGCATATTGATTAGCAGTTTCACATTTTTATTCTGTTTCACAACTCCAACTTGAACAGAAAGTTCAGACAGCAGTCTACATCAAGCAAGTTTTCTATCTTGTTACGTTTCATAATACTTTAAAAGTGAAGACAAATAGTTCTCTCTCCTTCAGTGGTTTTTATTAACTAACAGTACACACGTGCGGGAGCCTCATGGAAAGCACCAGGGAGACTCCCAGAACAAAGGAATAAACAAGCTTATATACTGGTGATATTGCTGACAGTACAAAAATATAAAACTGAACCAATTAGATCATTACACAGGGCAATTAACCAATTAAAGGTTTACCCGTAAACATAAGACAATTCACATCATCATATTTCCAGGCAGAAGAGAGAACCGGATATGCTTCCTGCACATTTCCTGCTTTCAGGCAGACTCTTGTTTGTTCAGTATTTTTCCATTATTCACAGTTCAGAGTTCACAGTACTCAGTACATCTCAGTTTATACAAACTGTCACATACTCAATTCCCTTGAAACGCATGCTTTGGCTGTTCATATTCTACAATCTGTTTAGCTGTTTTTTTGTGAAGATGAGCTAATAACCTTTTTAAAACCAGTTTGATAAACAATCTGTTTCAGTTTACTATTGATTCTCTCTGATAAGAGGTAGTGATCCTTGCTGCATTGGTAGTTTTATTTTCTCAACATACCTTGCTACACCAAACTATGAAACAAAAAACTCAAGTAGTGTAACGGCTCTTTAATTGACATATCTATGAAAATCTGGTAGTCAGCAATAAAAATCACAATGCTGTCCATAGACTTAACATTTCTACTCTTAAAATGTGGGCTTCATCAGAGTCTGCCAATACAATTACAAAAACACTTTAAATACCTTCCAATCAAGTTAAACTAACCAATCATATTTCACAACCAATGTCACTAATTAATACAGTAACTATTAACAATTGCATCATTGTAATGATGCTTAAATAAATATCACATCTGAATAAATAATTACCAAAAAATAAAACTTAACCAAAACAAATTGTAAAAGGTAATAATATATGTTGAAAAAAAAAAAAAAATATATATATATATATATATATATATATATATATATATATATATATATATATATATATAATTGCTGCATATTAATGCTCAAATGTACAATTCATGCTAAATCCTAATACTCCAAAGATTTTCTAAAAATGGTTCACCCTCAATTTCAATACACTTAAAACAAAAATGTGGTCATTTAAATTAAAAAATTTAAACTTGATTTGATATTAGCTTGCTCCTTCAACTCAAGCAAAAAAACAGTATTCCCCCAAGCTTCATTCACCCTGAGACTATCCACAACAAAAAGCAATAATTTTTTGCAAGTGTTGCAATCTCTAATATGTCTAAAAAGGGCATTCCATGAGCTTCCTTTTCTTATATCATAAATGTGTTCATACATACAGTCCTTAACCTCCCTGTTGTCATCCCTACATAATATGCTGGACAGGTCAAACAAATTACAATATGTACAAAGTTCTTTGTGTTACAAGTACATATTCCAGGACAGGGTAAGGATCTGTCACAACCTGCACTGGTGACATAGGGGCCATCATTGATGAGCTTACACATATTATATGACCCACACTTACCCATCCTGGAATGTATTCCTTTGTAACCTGTAAATCCCTCTTTCAGTACTTTATTTGATATTCCTGCCCCTGGAAAAGGTAATAATGGGTGTCATCCACAGTTTCCCTTTCAATTCCATACAATGTACTGAATTGCAGGTGTTCCTCAAAATGTCAATAATACATGTGGCATCCCTGTTAAATGTCTGTAACATATGCATCCTTTTACCTTTACTTGCTTGAGTTGTTTCACTAAGAATAGGTTGAAATTTTGTGTGCCTACCCAATTTTACTTCTTCATAAACATCATGAATCAGTTGATTCAGATATCCTCTACAACCAGACATGCCAGCCAGTTTATTCATTTTGCTAAGAAATTTTCCTTCAAAACTAATCATTCATGAGAAGTGCACCATTTGGCTCTTTACTACACCCTTTTTGTGAGATAAGGGGTGACAACTCTTATAATAAAGAAAAGAGTTAGAATATGTCTTATTTCAAAAAAATGTTGAATGGAAGACTTTCTCTTGTTCATCCTTATATAGTAAAATGTCTACATAATCTGTGTTATAGGTGTCACTCCTGAATGTAAATTTCAAAAAGGATGTAGAATAATCAAAAAAAATTGAAAATTCCACAGTGTTATCACCCCCCTTCCATAACATGAGGATGCCATCTAAAAACCTAAAATAGTGCAAGATGGAATACATATATTCACTAGAGAATAATACTTGTTTTTCCTGTTCAGTTACTATCAGACTAGCATATAGAGTTGTGCCTCTCACTCCCATACCCACACCCAAAATCTGATGAAAGTATTCCCCTTCAAAATAAAATGAAATTATTCTGTAAAACTAAATCCATTATATCAACCAAGGTGAGAACTCTTGTACTGCTGAATGACAGATCACTTGTCAGTGCATCAGCAAATAAATCACAACCTTCAGAATGTGGAATAACTGAAGAAAATGATAACATCTATGGCCACAAGCTTTATACTATTATCAAATGGAATCAAGTTCAATATGTCCAACAAGTGCCAAGAGTCCCTAAGGATATGAACCTTACTCTTCAACAATTGCTTAGAATGAAAATATATGAAGGCAGACAAGGATTCAGTTTTTTTCAGTTTTTGAACCATGTGAGACCACAATGGGCCTTAATGGGGTTTCTATAGTATCCTTATGAATTTGGGGTATTCCAAATATCAAGGGTATATGAGACTCATCCATCCTTAAAAAAACTAAATCTTTTTTAGTAATGTAACCCTGATACATGGTGTCCATCAAATAACAATCAATCTTACTGTATGAGATGTTAATCTCATTCTTGGATACCCTTTCAGAGGTCATTTAATCACTCAAAATTTCAAACATTTCAGAAACATAATCATTATAATCCATAAGTACTATCTCCCTGCCCTTGTCTGGCTTAATAACCCTTGTATTTTTATTTTTGGAAAATTCCATTAAAATCTGTCTCTCTTTGTGTGATAAATTGTCACTAAACATTCTTTTATACCTGGCCATTTGCCTGAACTCATATTCATAAACCCTCTCAAAAGCATGGGCCAAAGGTGGCACAACTAGGCTTTTCTTCTTTAACTGTGGGCCTATGTGTTCAGTTTCCTTACCATGAAAATACAAAACCAGATTAAGTTGCCTAGTAAACAACTTCAATTGAATAAGCAGCCTCACTATGTCAGTTTTGAAATGAGACACAAAAAAAAAACTTTTTTTAAGTGTAAAATGCCCATTACATAATTTAACACTACTCAAGTTGTAAATATTAAAATTCTTGCACAGAGTCACCGCTGTTAATGTCACTATTGTGAAAACTAGTAACTATCAGTTGAAATAACCTCTCTGCCCGTAGGTGTTCATTTGTTCCCCTCTCCCCTTGCATCTCTCTTTCTTCCCCTAAAGGGAATCAGTACTCTTCCTGAGGTGATACAGGTATATCACTTGCTTGACTTTGTACTCTCTGATCTTCTGATAGGTTCGTTGGTTAAAAAACTGCAGAAGTCACAAGATGTAATATGCACCTCATTGAGACTTTTGTTATTTCCATCCCACGTTACCATTGAAAAACAACCTGCAAAAAAAACTTGAAAAAAACATCCCTGTGGCTTAAGATATGCTTAACCTTCCATGTAATCCCCAGAGTCCCTGGAAAGCTTTTTAACTTTCCTATCTTGATTTTTTTCCATTGACTTATCCATGTTATTAAACATCCTGTTGTAAGTGTTGGTTTGCATTGTGAATAAAAGATCACTAGTAATACTCTCATTAAGTGAAATTATTTTCTTGTTGAGGTTTACAAGATTCCATTCATTGTCCTGGATGATAATGTTCATTATTTTAAAGCCAGTCTGATCAAACAAGTGAATTAGCTGCTTATACATGATGGAACCTTCTTCCGTGCTGACCAGAAACTACTATAGTCTCAACCCTTTCAGGACTTGGTTGAAAGAGACTGATTTTAAAAGAAACACACTGTCCAACTGGAGACTACAGAATTTGTTCAAAACCTGTTCCATAAGTTTAAGTTGTGAAATGAGACTGCCCCTTTCCTGAAAACAGTTATTAGATGTAGACATATCAAGCCTGGGTGCATTAAACCACGTATTCAAGTCTTATTCAATTATTAATCTCAAGTGAATATATATACTCCATCTTGCACTTCTTTAGGGTTTTCGATGACATCCTCGTTTTAAGGATAAAACTGTGGAATTTTTAATTTTTTTGGAGAATTATATGTCCTTTTTGAAATTTACATTCAAGAGCAACACCTACAAGATAGAGCATTTACACATTTTACTGTATAAGGATGGGCAAGAAAAAATCTTTCATTCAGTAATTTTTCAAAAAAAGACATATTCTATCTCTTCATTCAATAGTTTTTCGAAAGAAGACATATTCTATCTTTTTTCTTCATTATGAGAGTTGTGGCCCCTTATCTCACAAAAAGGTGTAGTAAAAGGCCAAATGGTGCACCTCTCATGAATGATTAGTTGTGAAGTAAATTTTCTTAGTGAAATGGATAAATTGGCTGCCATATTTGCTTGTAGAGGGCATACAAGTCAACTGATGTGTGATGTTTATGAAAAAATAAAATTGGGTAGGCACACAAAACTTCGACCTATTCTTAGTAAAACAACTCAAGCAAGTAAAGGTTAAGGGATGCATACATTACAGACAGATAAATAAAGGACAGGAAATGATCAATGGTTATATCATTTAACAAGGATACCATGCATATTGCTGACATTTTGAGGAACACCTGGAATTCGGCACTTAGTATGGAACTGAAAGGAAAATTGGGGATGACACCCATGATTACCTCTTCCAGTGGCAGGAATATCAAATAAATTACTGAAAAGAGTCATTTACAGGTTAATAAATTCCAGGATGGGTAAGTGTGGGTCATATAAAATGTGTAAGCTCATCAATTATGGCCCTATGTCACCAGTGCAGGTTGTGACAGATCCTTACCTTGTAACACAAAGAACTTTGTATATATTGTGATTTGTTTGACCTGTCCAGCATATTATGTATGGATGACAACAAGAAGGTTAAGTGACCGTATGCATAAACACATTTATTATATAAGAAAAGGAATATCATCAATTGTTCTTTTTAGGCATATTAGAGATTGCAACACTTACAAAAAATTCTTGTTTTTTTGTGGTGGATAGACTCAGGGTGAATGAAGCTGGGAGGGATACTGGTTCCTTACTTGAACTGAAGGAATTAATTTGGCAGATTAAATTAAACGCTGATATGAAGCCAGGTTTAAATGACCATATTTCTACTTTCAGTGTATTAAAATTGAGGGCAAACAAGTTTTAGAAAATCTTTGCAGCATTAGGATTTAGCATGAATTGTACAGCTGAGCATTTATATACATCAGTCTTATATATATATATATATATATATATATATATATATATATACATATATATATATATATATATATATATATATATATATATATATATATATATATATATGCATTTTAATAATTTTCAACATGTATTATTACTTTTTACCATTTGTTTTGGCTAGTTTTATTTTTGGTAATTAATTATTTATTGAGATCAGTGACATTGGCTGTGAAACTTCATCAGTTAGTTTTACTTGATTGGAGGGTATTTAAAGTTTTTTTGTAATTGTATTTGCAGACTCTGATTAAGCCCACATTGGAAGGGCGAAAGCACTAAGTCTGTGGACAGCATTGTGTTTTTTATTGCTTACTACTGGGTTTACAAACCGTGTGTCCATTAAAGAGCTGTTACACTACTTCTGGAGTTTTATTCTCTGTCAAGGCTCTGACCTTTTCTTGCAGAGCTGTAAAACCTTGAGACAGTCCTTTTGTTGTTATATATTATTAGTTGGCCACTTCTTATAAATATATTTTCTAAAAAGACTTCCTTTGCCTTTTCTGTATGTTCTTTCTTTTTGATAACATCATATTGTTTTTGAAATAAACTGATCTTTAACATTACATTCCAGCTGTCCCACTTGCTCACTTGTTTGTGGCAGCAATATACTCTTCATCAATCATTGCATCTTGCACAGTTTTAGTTTCACAAAATATTACTACAGTTACAGTAAAGAAAATTCACAACACCCAATATTTTACATTGTAAGTCTACAGTATAACATAACAGAGAATTTTCAAAGCAAATCTTCTTACTGCCACAATGATCAGGTTTTTATTGCTAAAGCAAGTCCCCATATGGGCACACGGTTTTCTCTTTTCCAGATGATGTACTATGTGTAAGTGCTTTATTTTTATATACTGCACAGCACACTTTCTTTTGCTTTCAGTTCTCATTATGCTGTGATTATACTTTCCCAAAACCATTCAAATGAATGCAACAAAACATCCCCAGCATTCTTTTCTTGTCAGTGTACCACTCTTTTCCCACCACAATGTTCTCTTTTTTTGTATAGGCACAGCATAACCAAAACAATGTAGAAATGTTACTGAGCTAATATCTAAGTACAGAGATCTATCTATCTCAATACAGAAGAAATAAATTAAGTACAATCCATAGAACACAAAGTTGTTCAACAGAAGGTTGCTCAGGTGCATGGACTGAAAAAATGCACATGAAATCCATTGTCTAGCAAACAGGAACAATGCCATAAAATATAAATCCAAAAGGTGTTTATAACAAACACAAATGCTGACAAAGGCATGTACAAACACATAGACCAGTTTCGGTGTAACCACTCCTTCCTCTGTACGAAACTACCTCAGTGATTAACATATATCTTTTTAATACTTCATTTGAAGTGACAAATACCAGAAATGACCACAAAACAGTGTATTCATCAACCATAAATGAAAATTACCAATATTCATTTAATCCTGGAGAAAATAAAGCTCCGAACCAAACTATCCAGTATCTTTCCATATTTGTTAACATTATCCACCAACCCAATTTATTTGGTATATACTGTAAAATAATTTCAATGCCTGAAAAATTAAATTTAATCCTTGGATGTTTTAATTTATCTTTATAAAGAGCATCTGTGGTTTTACAGCAACAACAAGATTTTCCATGGGAGCAACTCATGTTGCCATTGTTGTTGTTCTGCATTTCATTACATTCAAATTAATTTACATCTGCCAATACAGCACTAGTTTTAAAATCAATTAGCTGATGACATGTGATACTGACTGGATTTTTACTTCTTTGTTTCTAGTTACTTGGCATTTTATGTAGGGAAAGCATCTAGGTGTTTCAAAATGCATATTAGCGAACATCTTAGTGATATAAAATGCTGTAGATCATGAGTCATATATTCATGACTGCATGTCTCTTTATGTTATCAGTTCTGTCAATTCATTTGTATACCACTTAGAAACATTTAACAGTTATTTGTTATTGTACCAATGTTTCCCCTGCAAATAAACATTCAACAGTTATTTACCACACCAATGTTTCCCCTGCAAATGTTTTAATCTTGTGTAGTAACCTTATTTGATTTATCCTTGCAGTCCAGCTTCAATTTCTGAATGACCATCTGCTTTAGATATAGCATGGTGAAGCTTAAGCCTCTGTTTAGAAAAACTTTACAGGCAGTTAATTAAGACTCAGGTGGCACTTGTATCCCTCATTCTGGGTTGGGGAGTAAAGTTCAAACAAAGCACATTTTAGGTAGCTGTAAATGTTCACAATTTGTAGAGGAATTTTTTTTGCCCACTACAACCAATAACATAGTATTAGACAAAGAATTGTAGCTCTGAAGTGGGATTTGGCTTTATTGGCCTGAATCTACCCATAAAGACTTAAAAAGTAAGAAGTCATGGGCATTCTGAGGCCATGCACCTGAAACAATGATATATCCTTAAGAGATCATCTGCATATATGTCATGGGCCTCCACCCAGGAGGTTTAAAGAATTACATAGTGAAGATGATTTTTGTTTGGCTGGGTCTTTCTGCAATTTTACTGAATGATTTGCCTGTGTGACCTTTTTACCCTTTGGTTTAGATGTTAAAAAGGGATATATAAAGATCTGAGAAGAGAAAAGGTTGCTTATTACTATGGTCAGTGAAAATAAGGACTGGTAGATAGATGCAGATATGTTTGATAAAATATGTAATACAGGTTGGTGTAATCATTATATAAGCCATCCCCCCCATGCTTGCTGAATCACATCTGATGTTTATAGCAACTTCATGTACACCCACCAAAATCCATGGAGTTTATTAGGGAACTAGGGAATGGAATTAGATTGCCAATCTTTTTTTCTGAATAATGACAGTTAATACAAGACACAAAATCTGTTTTAAAAGAAAAATAAATTGCTATTATGTTTACATGGTAGAAAAAGTATGCCATATTATATGATAATTTGTTACTTTATTTGGAATTTTAAACAAAGTACACTTACTCTAGTTTCAGCTTCATGATATATAAGAATAAAGCTCTGACTAAGACCTGAATGATCCGAGCTTGACAAGCAGCTCAGGTGTTGGAGGAGCTAGGTGGGGAATGGTGGGAACTGACCTGCTAATGCCATCTCCTCTATCCTAGAAGGAGGGGTTGTGGTCTGTTTAACTACCTGCCATTTACAAGCACAGGCTTGAAATAGAGAAATAAGCCAGGAAAGAAAGATGTGGGCTTGCCACTAAGTGCAAGTACTATACAGCAATAAGATACCACTGGTTCTTAGGTTCCACTGCACCGGTGTGGTTCCGTTCCAAGATGTTCACGTTTAGGCTGTTTGATACTACCTTAGGACAACAAGACTGATGCAAATATAATTATAACCCCCCCACCAAACACACACATACACACACTTCTTTTTACAGCCACACAGAATAACAACTGGTTCCAAGTGCATTACTGTAGTAATATCTAACAGCACTGTAAGCTATGCAATACGCTCACATGAAATTCTGCATTTATAATGAAGTTTAAATCTTTTGCATTATATATTTAAGAATTAATAATGTATGCATTCTTGTAAATGTTGCTTAATGTTGTACTTATTCACTCGCCCCTTTGCTGTGTCGTGTATATGCAATCTTTGTCAGATGCCTTAATGAGAGTATTGTTTTTGTTTGTTTGTTTTTTGCACTCCTGAGTGCATTATTTACTTGTTATTTCCTTTGCCATTTTAGCTTGGGTTATGGCTGATGGAACAATTCACTTATCTGGTTAGAAAAGTATGAAACAAATAAAATAAAATACATAAGTAAAAACTAGTAGACTTCCATGAATATATGTGGTAGTACTCATGCATGAGTGGGAGCGTAGGATGACCGTTTTGAGACACAGGTGCTCACTTCAGCCACCAGACATTTGGGCCATGGTTAATTAGGTTAGGCAAAAAGTAGCAGCAGTGGACGTTAAGCTAGGGAAAAGATCACCTATGACAGCAGCCCTCGCTACAGGTCTCTTCAGTTACTAGTCCAAATGGTTTGCACAGGGAATATCTAAGCTTTTAGCAGGTCAGGCAGATAGGACCTCTGAGTAATTTTCTATATAGAGGAACGTACCTGAGGGGTCTACCACTCATTTTTCTAATGATACACTCTAGTCTCAGTATAGGAATATGAATCCAAGCACTGCATTGAAAGGCACCATGACAGCAAATAAACTGAAACCACTCCTGGAATGGTTTGAGAGGTTTCATGCCCTGTGAAAAACATGCTGCAGCACCAGGAAATATAACACGCAGTAGAAAAGTATCTGTATAGCCACCTTCCTTATGGTCAGTTGCAACAGCACATGTCACAGGAAGAGATGTAACTAGGATGGAATGAAGAGGCTGGCTACTAGGAGGCATAACGGACAGGTGCCAATGCTGTGGGAGTGCAATACTGTCATTGTTTTATTAAGCTGCAAGGATATCTTGTCTTCACAAACAGATGATGGTAATTATCTTGTGATCATGGCTGAAGCACTGAACCCACAGTGGGAGTCTAGTGATTTAACCGAACCAAGCTGCTGGCTACATCTGGCTTTTTAGAGCCTCAACATATGTTTACACCTTTGTGTTGTCATACATCTCCTCCCCCTAGCTGCCAGTGAAATGGCCTCTGTTGAGGTCATCCCCTAGCTGCTGATCAGTCTTCCCAATGCAGCTAGTTAGTGCTCCCAGCTACATTATATTCCTTAGTCAATAGTAGCTACCTGATGCTATACAAGTAGCTACAGGTGCATTTCTGTATATAAGCAAATTCTATACCTTCCTATCTCTATATAAGAGATAACTACTCTCTGTCTCTATAAAGTAGCTTCATGCCAATGAGTTCATATCCTTCAGGTGTACTATACAATTACTTCAGATACACAGTTAGTTGCATTCCTCTAGTTAAATAAATATACTCTGCAAATGAATATGATAGTAATATTCAGCAGTGATCAACTCACAAATCACCAGTATGTGGATGTGGTAATACATGGGTGTGCAGATACACTGAGTGTTCTCACCAGCTGGGACTTTCAATGAACTTCGCTCAGCCACTGTGTTCCACAAATGAGTTGTCTACAGGCAATGGGGTGATGGCAAGTTCCTGATAAAGAGTAGTGCACCTGTCTAATCCAATTAATATGAAGGCAGGAAGTGCTAGGCTTTAGAACTGGATTTATTGATAGTTTGCTGTGGTGCAGAAAGTACTGTGTCACTGCAAATCAAAAGTGTATGACTGGAACAAATAATTATGAAGGGTTACAAGTGCCCCATATGCAGGAAGATGAAAGAACTAGATTGTTTGCTCTTGTACAGAAGATGCTGTGTCACTTGAATCAAATATTTACCATTTGCAAGGAACACGGAGAGTTATGAAGGGTAGCAAGTGCCTGATATGCAACCAGACAACTGCACTGGATGTAAATAAATAAACCACACATGCACAGACTAATCTAGGATGGGCTGTCTCTCACCCTTACAGTGTTCATGGACTCACAATAACACAGAAAGACTTAGATCCTATTATGTATCTAAGGAGCTATAAAAAAGCACACAATATACCATACTGCCACATTATTTCTAAGCATAGAACAGTCCCTATTGTTCTGGTTTTTACCATGATTTACATAAAATATTATACTTTTTCTGCCCTTTGCAGTCTACAGTCATGTCCCCAATTCTTTGATCACCGTGATCTCATTAAAATAGTATTATTTCCCTGACAGGCACACTTACTCCTGTTTCTCTTCACTATTGACATTCAGTAATCTTAAAAATGTATAAAAACAAAAAAGCGGCACAAAAGCAGAATCAAGTACCACTAAAACACAAAACACTGCCTTCGGAACACCAGTTAGCAGAAATAAGTAGTCAGTAGGTGTAATCCCAAATCCTTTAATAAATCACACAAGTAAAACACAACAGTTTAGCGCTTTTGTTCAAACACCTTGAACTTCATCAGAACTAAAGACATAAAACTTTAGTGCAATATATATACTCATGTTAAATGATCATTTAAAATCCACCAATAAAAACTTCAATAAAATAATCAAAAATTATTTAAAGATACAACGTTATTAAAACTAACATGTTAAATATAAACATGAAATATGAAAATGTAAGTGCGTAAATAACTTGAAAAATAGACATTTTTGTAAAACCAATGTCCTAAAAACAGTTGAATAATATGTTTAGATAATGTATAAGAATGCATATACTATGATTTTGCTGCTCTCAGTCTTAAAACTGGAATAATAGAAATGTTTTCATTTAAGCCTGGATATCTGTTGGCTTGTAAAGTCAATTGCCAAAACTGCTCTCTATACTCCAACAGGTTTTCCCAGTTTCCTCTTCTTGGATTTTTTTGCACTTGTTCTGAAACAAAAAAACTTCAAATGAACATTATCACAACTTTTTGCATGCCTAGCCAAAGCATTAGTCTCTACACTATGCTTTATATCATAAACATGTTCATATATATGCTTTTTTAGTACCCTCTCAGCTTTTCCTATATAAAAGGCACCACACCTACAAGCCCAAATGTACACTAAACCAACAGAATTACAGTTAGAATATGACTGGGACTTTAACTCTTTACCACGGCTTTCCAAATAAATAAATTTAACATTACTGATCTTAGTGCACTGTTTACAGCAACCACATGTAAACGTACCAGTTTTATTTCAATTGTTGAGCAGAGAACTACATGCACTACATTCATACATATCTTTTAAACCAATGCCCTTCCTGAATATGAACTTAGGAATTTTAAAAAAAAATAACAAAAATCCCAGGTAGTTGGCTAAATAACTTCCAATATTTTAAAATAATATCTTTAATAACATAAAATTCCTTATTATATTCCAAATAGACAGTGCTACACAAACCTTCAGCATTAGACAGTCCCTGACTTACTTCAATATATTGTGTTTCACCTAGGTCGCTGTTGAGTATGGGAGTATACCTGCTACCCCTTCCCAGAGTTACTTCCTTAATAATATCCATAAGAAATTTATCAGGGTAACCTCTCTAGATGAACATCATCCTTATCAACTTCATCATACTAACATCATACTTATTTAATTCTTTAGATGTATGCATTTATAACAATGCTGAATTTTAAAAAAATATGTATCAAAAATTTACTGAAAGCTAACATGTTGTAATTCTTTCCTTCATTTTAGTAGTCAACATCCTTTAGTACAAAAAAAGTATAGTGAAGGGCCAGTTGGTAAGAGCAGCCCGTATGTGTTCTTTGACAGATTTTTTGGATGAGTGTGCGTACTTAAGGATGATATTCATCCAGAGAGGTTACCATGATAAATTTCTTATGGATAGATAGATATTTTTAAAAACATTCCTAAGTTCGTATACAGGAAGGGCTTTTGTTTAAAAGATATGTATGAACATAGTGCATGCAGTTCTGTGCTCAACAATTGAAATAAAACTGGTACGTTTACATGCGGCTGCTGTAAACAGTGCACTTAGATCAGTAATGCTGAATTTATTTATCTGGAAAGCCATGGTAAAGAGTTAAAGTCCCCGTCATATTCTAACTGTAATTCGTACATTTGGGCTTGCAGGTGTGGTGACTTCTATATAAGGAAAAACTGAGAGGGTACTAAAAAGCGTATATATGAACATGTTTATGATATAACACATAATACAGAGACTAATGCTTTGGTTAAGCATGCAGAAAGTTGTGATAATGTTCATTTATTTATTTTTTTTGTTTTAGAACAAGTGCAAACAAATCCAAGAAGAGAAAAATGGGAGCATAGAGAGCAGCTTTGGCAACTGACTTTACAAGCCAACAATATCCAGGTTCAAATGAAATCATTTCTATTATTCCAATTTTAAGATTGAGAGCAGCAAAATTATAATATGCTCATTCTCATACATTATCTAAACATATTACATTTTCATATTTCATGTTTATATTTGACGTTAGTTTTAATAGTGTTGCATCTTTAAATAAGTAATTGTTTTATTCAAAAGTTTTTATCGGTGGATTTTAAATGATCATTTAACATGAGTATATATATTGCACTAGAAGTTTTATGTCTTTAGTTCCGATGAAGTTCAAGGTGTTTGATTGAATGAAAGCACTAACCTATTGTGCTTTGCTTGCAGTAATTTATTAAAGGATTTGGGATTACACATACGGACTACTTATTTCTGCTAACTGGTGTTCCGAAGGCAGTGTTTTGTGTTTTAGTGGATCTTTAAAATGTACTATTGCCTACCTCTAAAAGTACCATACACTTTTATCTTCCAGTTGCCCTGCTCTCCAAAGAAAAAACATGCAGACACTATTCCCCTCGTATGGAAGTCTGCTGCCTTGACAAACTGAGATGTAAAATCTTCTTTCAAACATGAATGACATGTAGCAGTTAGTTGGTGGGCAGATGACTGTAACTGTCATTGCAAAGAGGAAATTTGTTTAAGATGACTGGAGTTTAGGAAGAAAACAAAAATACTGAGGCAGAGTACTTACACAACCTTGCTGAAGTCAATGTAATCAAAGGGTGGTACCATGAATCTAGGGAATAGTTATAACAAAACTGGGTCCACTTCACGACTGAAACTCAGAATACTGAATTTCATTTGACTGAGACCACAATACCTAATTTTCAAAATACTGAAAACTCATTTGACTGAATCTCATTATACTAAAAGCTTACAATCCCGAATTTCAAAATACTGAATCTAGTTGGGTGTTACGTGAGCAAGCATAAATGTGTTATACAAGCTTCATTACTAAAAATCAGGGTCCCCACTAAAATTGTTGGGTGGTACTAATTTAACCTCTAAAAAATCTTGCTTCTCAAAGCCAGCTATGTGACACAGATGAACAAAATCCTGGCTGCTCCATAGCTGACCTGGGTTTAATCAGTGGCCTATATCTTGGATGAGCCAGGCGAGGAGGGTTGGAAATAAGTGACCCATGCTGGCTCACCAATCATGGGAATGGGTTGCTTCTGTCCCACCACATCCTTTGGGGGAAGGCCTAGAAGTGCACTTCCTGTGATAGACCAGAATATGATTGCTTTGTAGATGAAGGCTGTGGGTAAGCAGATGTTTGCACTTGCAATGAAGCTCAGCACAGTGTGTAGAGTGCCATGATTGCTTGGTAACACTGGAAGATAGTAGGATCATTGTAAAATCTCCTAGACCCTCCACACCTTTGCAGGATAGCATGTGTGATCTCTAGCTACCCTCAGCTCTCACTTTAGGCATCACATAATGGCAAGAGAATGACAGGAACAACTGAACCTGTTGGGAAAGAATACAAAATGGTTCTCATGGAAATGTTGGGTGGGGGGGCACCATCAAGAATATCAACAAGACACTTTGGGATATGGATTAATCTAAAAGCAGGTGTTTAATTTACAATGTGAAATGATTTTAATACTGCACAACATAGGTGCTAGTATATTTATGTATCATATTGAAAAATAAGAAATAAATCAGAACCTGAACCCATTAACTGAAGGCATCCCATGGTCTAGCATCATGAACAATATTTATTTTCTTATCTTTTTAAGTCCCTCCATCTACAGCTCATTGCTCTTATATCAGAGTATATTTCTCATGTTTTCTGCAACAGACTTTAAGTAATTAAATTCATATGACCAATTAAGAGAAATAATAGTAATTTTATTTCTCAAAACCCATCTTTTATACTTTTTATCTCTTCCATGTTGAAAAGGATGCCATTTGTTTTTTGCATAAGCATTTTAACCTATTAAGCAGGAATACACATATTCATTATTTATCTAATCTACATGTAGAGCTAACAAGGACGGATCTTTACTTAAAGCTTCTGTAAGAAGGAAATACTGTACAATGTCATACAATTCTAGAGAATACTGTACTGTACTGTACTACACCTTACTAAGTAATATTATGCACTCTATGAAAACAAAATGTGTTTACATACCCATGCCCTTCAGGAGAAAGGAACATCTCATGGAATGGAAATTGTCTATGGATGTCCTTTTCAATGGTGTCAACCCACTGCTTATCTCCTGGTGCCTGATCAAGTTCCTACAGCAAACAAATCAAAAATGTTAACTGTCTGGAAACTATACCATTACTTAATATTTTAGCTTTGCTGGCACAGAAAGTTGTTAACATTTATTACCACCACAACACATGCATGGCTGAAGGAGTTCTCTATTAGTACCCCTACCCAGTTAATGAATACATGAATGATTACGTACTTACCATAATGCTAGATCCATCTTGTCTTGTTTTCATCCTGTTCAACCTTTGTGCTATAGAATCTGACCAGATCTGACCTCTGCGCTTTTTCAGAAGCTTGGATCCAGGGGTCTGACTCCTCCCCTACCCATAATTTCCTCAGGTCCACAGAGTACCTCAAATTGAGCTTGCCTGCTTATAGTTATAAGACTTAACCCCTAAAAAGCCCTAAGAAAACTTGCTTGACATAATAATCAACAATGATAAAACTGTGAAGAACAGAAAGAACAAAGGCTGTCAAAAGACAAGGTCTCTGGTCAGGTCCAACTGCTCAACCAGGGTTTAGAGTTACAATTTAGGCTGAGGGATGGAGGAAGGGATATTGAACCACACAAAAACAAGACAACACCAATCTAATGCTATGGTAAGTACTTAACTTTCGTATCTGATGTTGTCTATTTTCATCCAATTCAACATTTGGGGCAGATTCCCAAGCTACTGGAACATGTGGGTAGAATCAAGGCAGGATATTCCTAAGTATGGTGGACCTAAAGAATGTATGGGATCTGTATTGTACTTCCATTTTATAGTGTGACACACAATTGTGAAATGCAAACCAAGTAGCTGCACCACAAATATCATAAATAGAAACCCTACCCATAAGAGCAGTAGAAGTAGCTACTGTCCTAGTTGAATGAGCCTTTAGTTTGCCATGTAAGGTCAGTCCCAGTTTTTCATAAACAAAAATTGCTCAGTTGGAAAGCCACCTGGATAGAGTTACTTAGAAACTCCTTGACCAAATTTAACTTTTTAAAAGGCCAGGAAGAGCTGATCACATATCCTTTGTCCTATATAATTGAAATCTGAGTTGTCAATGAACATTTAACAAATTTCTCCTTTTTTGGAAAATCTTGGAAAAAATACTAGTAGACTGATAATTTGCTTAAGGTTTGCTTCAAAGGCCATATTTGGGAGAAATTACGGATGTGTTATCAAAGATACCCTGCGTTTATGGAATACTAGATATGGAGGCTTACATGATAAAGCTTGCAACTCTGAAATTCTCTTTGCAGATGTAACAGCCACCAAAAGAGCATCTTCCAAGAATGATATTTTTGATCTAATGTGGATGCTAACTCAAATGAAGCTTTTGTCCTGGAACATAACAGTAATATCCCACACATGAAATGGATCCCTAATGGGGGCTGTAAAAGGAAGGCTCCTTTCAGAAAAAAACTTTAAAACCTTTAGGGAAGCAACAGAAGTTTGGTTCAGTCCTACATGAAAATTAGAAATAGCTGCTAACTGCACCTTCGTGTTGAAAAAGCTAGACCCTTGTAAAACAACTTTGCCAAAAAATCTAAAAATCGATGGAAAAGTACATGAAAAGGGGACCAAGTCTCTGAAGAAAGCTCATACAGTAAACCTTTTCCATTTACTAAGATAAAATTTCCTGATACTGGGTTTCTGTGAAGAGGATAAGATTCGATTAACTGGGGCAGACAACCTTGCATCCCTGACCACCATTAAAATCGGAGAAACCATATGGTTAACGTCCTTGCTTTCAGGTCTGGGTAAGGCTGACTGGACAGCTGATGAAGAAGATCTGAAAAGGGGTCCAACACCCAGGGTGGGTGTACTGGATGAGGTCGCAGAAAGGTGAAACAAACTTGCTGGGATGAAAAGGGAGCAACAAGGATTACTTTGGCTTTGCACCTTCTGACTTTCTAAAAAAATCAAAGGAAGCGAGGGAAAGACATAAAGAAGGCATGGGGGCCAAATGTGAGCTACAGTGACCCTCAGTGTCTGCCCCTGTGGAGGAATCAGGCTAAAAGAACTGATGCACATGTTGTTTAGGTATGAAGTAAAAAGATCACAGCAACACTGGCCACAGTGACTGAAAATCTGCATTGCTACTGCTTCACTGAGTAGAGCACTTGTAGGGCAGAAGAACAGAATTGCTCAGTTTGTCCACCAAATCACTGAACATCCCCAGGATGTATGTTGTTATTAGAAAGTGATAGGAAGACATCACCTACTGCCACATTCTCGTGGGCTCTCAGCACAGTGGGTAAGATTGAGTTCCCCCACTAGTTGACATATCAGACTACAGCCATGTTACTCATCTGAATGGAGATCATACCGTCAGGTAAGGAGTCCTGAAAGGCCTTCAACGCTAGGAGTACTCTCCTCATTTCCAAGACACTGATGTGAAGCTTGGCCTCTGTCTTTGACCAAGAATCTTAAACAGTCCTCCCTTTGAAATTATCCCCAACCCAGAAGGGAAGATTACATGGTTACCATTGATATCAGGGGTGGTACAGAGAATGGTCAACCCCGTGACACTATTGGGGAGGTCAACAACTAACTGATGTGTTCCCTGCAGATTGGTACGAGTTGGATGGGTGCATAAAGGCAGTGAGACACTAGGGCCATTGCACAGAAACAGTCCACTGCAGACTCTCATGTAGTATCTTGCTTGCAGAACCAGATTGATCAATGCAGCCATTAAACACAACAGCTGCAAGACACGTCTTGCTGGAGGACAAGGATGTTGAAGGACATCTGAAATTACCTGAAGCAGGGAAAGTATTCTTGACTAAGGGAGTTTGGCTATTTGAGAAACTGTATCCAAGTGGTGTCTGATACATTCTATCTGTTGCATTGGTATTAGTAGACTCTTGGCAATATTGATTGTGATTCCCAGCTATGAGGCAAGGTGGAGCAAGATGTCCCTGGATTGAGCTAGACGATCTTTGGTTGGTGCAGAAGGATCCAGTTGTCTAATATGGGGACACCTGGAATCCATGCAGCCTGAAATACACTGCAACTACTGCCATACATTTGGTGAATACCGAATACCCTGGGAGTTGTGGTGAGACCAAATGTCAGTGCTTTGAATTGGAAGTGATTAGCTTCCAAATGGAAACAGAGAAACCTCCTTGACTGCTTTGCTATCCTGATATAATAGTACTC
The DNA here is from genome assembly GCF_019279795.1 of Protopterus annectens. Classification (NCBI taxonomy): domain Eukaryota; kingdom Metazoa; phylum Chordata; order Ceratodontiformes; family Protopteridae; genus Protopterus; species Protopterus annectens. The sequence continues at coordinate 1,266,714,586 of NC_056743.1, forward strand.
ATTCTGGAGATCTGTGGTGCACATTCAGTTGTCCTTCCCTTGTAGAGCTAGAATAAACTGCACCATGCCCACCCAGAATTTTGTCTGTGCAGTTTAAGTCCAGGATGGGCCATAGGTCCCCTGTTTTTTCAGAAGACTTTGGATCTTGATTGGTCTAGGGGGACCTGTTGGATGACTCTCTTTTCTAACATATTTATTACTTCTGCTGCTCCGAATTCCATATGACTGGGTGAAACACTGAGAATCTTCAATTTCTGATGAGAGGAAACAAAGGGAACAATGTTCCTGGTATTTGCTTCCTTTGATTTCATAGTTTATTTAAAAAGTCAGAAGGTGCAAGGTCAAAGTAATCACCTCTGGTGATTATCCTCTGCACCTATGAATCTCAAGTGATGACCTGCAAGACTAGAGGGTGAGGGATAGGCATCCCCTGAATGCCTCCACAGTAGTGCAGGCAACCATTCAGGAGTACTGAAAGGGTTTCTTCAGGAAAGGATCAAGAAACTGTTGATTCTGCAGTCTACATTTTGGGTGACGTCCATTATAACTACTTCCCCTCTGCCCTATCAAAGAGGGCATTAGTAAATAATGTCATAAAGCCTTCTGTAAAGTCACATAGGTGCATTCAGGTATGTTGGTGAATAGCAATGCCAGTGCCCAATGCCCCAGCCATATCCACAACTGCGCTGGAAAGCAGAGGCATGTATATGTTTAAACACTGATTGTAGGCTAGACAACTGGAACTCCATTGACTTCTGGATGTCCACAGGGAGATTATCTGAGAGAAACTTAGTTCTTTTGTCAAGTCCCTCTGAGAATGTGTCATATGAGTTAGGTATTTCAGCACTCTAAGCGCAAAAGTCACTAAAGCATATGCCTGTTTTCCAAATTTGTCCAAAGTCCTGGACTCTCTGTTAGCGGGATGGACAGACATGCTCTTTTAGAACAGTTCCTTTCTGGTGGCTCCTGCCACAACCTTAGCATCTACCGAGGGACCCTTATGTGATCTAGTTCTGGGCACTACTAAAATATTATCTGGTTTACATGGTATAGGCTCCACCACATCAGATTTTTTCCATGCCCACTCTGAAACTAAGTCTATGAGTTCATCAGCAGGAGAAACCACCCAGGAGATAAAAAAGACAGCCCTGAATGCCTCAAGTAGTTTTGGTGGATCAACCACTTTGTTATTTCATCAATTCTAGAATGCCCCAAAGCAGACATCCTCAAGAGGCGATCATGGGGAACCCCCTCTCTCATTGAAGTTTGTGTGTCTTCAGTGAGTGATTCTGGTAAAGAGTCCAAATGTCTCCTCTTATAACTCTATTTCCTCAGAACCTCCCCCTGTATGGATGTCTGCAGAAGTTCCAGAATTAAACTGGGAGTTTGCTTGGCATGAACACTTGAGGCTGAAGAAGCTCTTTATTGAGCAGGATGAGCAGATATGGGGACAGACTCCAAAGGAAGTCAGGGTGGAACCAAGCACGGTAGAGTCACCTTTTCTCTTGACTTGGAGAGAACTCTTTTGAATGCCTTGAAATCTGACATTGCAATAGGCACTGAAAAAATATTTATGTATTTATTTATTTATTTATGTATTGATGTTTGTTAACCGGGTTAGTCCAACTGGGCTTGTGGCCCATTTTCAGTGGAGACCCGAGAAGAAAAGCTCCAACAATACATTTCTATTAAAAAGTATCATATTAATACAAAAATAATGAGGTGATAAGCAATTATACAGAGCAAAAGTTTTACAATTGTTGAGTACATACATACAAGTTAAAGTTCCAAGTATGTAGAAGTAGCCAAAAAAGACATTAAGAAACATATAATTTTACAGTGAGCTAATGCATTAGATATAGAAGTAAAACAAAGTAAATATATATTTCTGCTGTTTGTGTGGAATTATGCAAATACCTGATGAGAGGTGAAAGGGGGGACTAAGTAGGGTCCTTAATAAGGGAGAGTGTGGGGGACTAAGTGGGGTCATTAGACCTCACCCATCTTAGGGGGAAAAGGAAGGGTACCCTAGATAGTAACTCAGTTTGGCTTCAATGCCAACAATGGTGCCCAGTTGTCACCAGCCAAGGCACTAAGGGGAAAGGATGAATCAGAAAATTCTGGAGTTGACCCCAACCTCCTGAGGCAAAGCCCTGGCTCTTTGACTATAAGATTCATCCTGACCCAACACAGCAGGAGCAGGAGAGAGTAAGGGAAACCATCAGAGTGGAAGTCGAAAAGACTATTGTCTCCAAAATAGGTGTTTTATTGGACAGTCTCAGTTCCATATGCTTCAGATCAGACAGCTGGAGTGGAGTGTAAGACATCAATGGAAATGTAGTAGGGGGCTGCACCCAGGGCTCCCCGATGGAGCCAGTGCCAGGATGACTCCCAGCTGAATCACAGTCCACTGGAATTTCTGCATCATCCTGTTGACAACTCTTTCCAAAAGACTCCTCAACAAATGGAAGGACCTGAAAGATAAAACCACAGAATGTGGCACCGAAGGATGCTTATATTGAAGAAGCCTAGGATTCATCACCTGTGTTGAAAAGCATGGAGGGGAGGGGGATCTGATCCAATAAGACTCCAGATCTGAATGCCTCAGTGTCTCAGATGGTGGGCTAGATGATTTCAACAGATCTAGTGACCTTTTTCCCTCTATTTCTTTTTGTCATTTCTTTGGTCTCTCTTTCTCCTTCTCCTTTTCCTTTGGCAGCTTTGCTTCCTTAATCTTGTTAACCATACAGGAAGTTTCTGTGGAAGAAGGTGCTAAAATCCTCACTTGGGTGAGGAGAAGAACCTTTAGAATGAGTTTGTCTTATCTCCCCATGCAATACTCTGGATCCAAAAGAGGAGCATACCTCATAATTCTGTGTCCAGGTGGGCTATCCTTAAGTAATAAACACAAAGAGTGTGGGTCCTGTGGCAGAATGTTATGGCCACAGAACATCCTGCTGACTTGTATGTCATACTGAAAAGGAAAAACAAGAAGATGCAACTACAAATAAAAGTAACACTCAAGCCCTTACAACAACAATAATAATAGCAACAGTACTCTGCAATGAAAGTTAGGTACTTAACTCAATGATAGATCTTTTCATTCCAATCCATCTGATATGACATATAGGTCCTCAAGTTCCAGCTTGGATCTGATCCGGCAAATTCAGTGCTCCAACCTCGAGCTCTTTCTAAACTTTTTCCCATAATACCCTGCTCCTCCTTGACTAACTCAGATTGAGTTTCATGCCTATTAATATCTGCATTTACACTAACTTTGAACCAGGATGAAATTCCTTAGATACCAAAATGGACGGGGGAAGGAGGGAGGGTTGTCAGATCGGACAGACTGGAATTAAACCATCTTCTGTGATGGCAAGAACATAACTTTTGCATTCTATTCATTCAGTCTGTCTGATGTGACATTTGGGTCAGAATCCCCAGCTGCTAAAATCCTGGCTGGCCACAAGACAGGAGACCTTTTAGGATACAAGCTCCAAAAGAAGCCGTGGCCCTGGACATATGATCTAACTTGTAATGCTTGATGAATGTACGGGTTAAGGAACAAGTAGATGCTCGACAAGTTTCATACCAGGACAGTGTCCTGAAGAAGGCTGCTGATGTAGAAGAGCCCTGGTGGCGTAAGCTTTCAGTTTAGTAAGTAAGAATTTACCTTGAGAAGTGTAGATAAAGGAGATACAGACTGACAACAATCTGAACAGATAGACCTTAGTGATCTTTTCGCCCAATGTGTTATTTGCAAGTGCCACAAGTAACTGCTCATCCTTCCTAAACAGTGCTCTTCTATGAAGGTAGAAATCTCAGTTGGTTATGCAAATCTAAGGTATATAGAAAGTATTCACCTTTATTTTGATAGCCTGGAAAAAGGCATGGCAGATGCAAGGGTTGTGGGAAAGGTTCCCTATTAGAAGATCAAAGACACATTCTTTCAAATGCGTCTTGGTCAAACTCAAAACCCTGAAATGGCAAAATATTGAAGCGGCTTTTAAGCGAATTCTTTCCCTGGGAAAGAATTTATTGGCCGCTTCATTACTTTTCCATTTTTGGCACTGTAGTGCGGTCTTAGAGTTGGTATATTTAAGTAGGTGGGGTGTGGGGGGGCGAAGCTCCACTTAATGTAATGTTTAAAGTGCTTTTTATTTTTTATTTTTATTTATTTATTTTTTTTTTTGTTGAAACAACAATTTTTTTTCCCCTAGCTGTTCTGACAATTCGAAATTGTAAGCTTTCGCTTACATAGGGTTGATTAATCACCGTTCACTTTTTTAAGCGTTCGGTGATCTAATATAGACCCATGAGAAATTTGTCTCAATTTTTACCTTTGGGAGAGAGGATGGAGTGGTTCTAAGGGTAACTCTGTCCTTGCGGAAAATGTACGGGAGAATGGAGTATAAGGAGTGAAGGTCAGATTACTGTTTTCCATGATAAGAATTTCAGGTGTGTTGTTGTAATAGGTTCAAATGCAGGTCTGGACAAAGCTTCTAAAACAAAATTCAAATATCAAGGATGAGCTAGGTCTTTAATAGGAGGTCTCAAATGAAATGTCCCTTTATGGAAAGCTTTACATAACTTGTGGGAAGCTAGGGAAGAGTCTTGGAACCCAATGTGAAAGGATGTAATTGTTGCCAATTGAACTTTAATAGTAGAGAAGCAGACTCCACTGAAAACAATGACAAAAATGTAAAACCTCTGGCACTGATGCTGAAAAGAGGTCTAAGTTATGAGATTCCATCCATATGGTCAGTCTTTTCCACTTAGTTCAGTACATCTTCTGCATAGATGGAATGAGAAGCTGAAATAATATGCAATATTTTAGGGAGAAGGTAATGATCCCATGCTATCACTGGAACTGGAGAAAATTTCATATTGGACAAGTCTGGGGAAGATTTCCCAGACAAGTGAGAACTAAGATCCAGTCTTAGGTCTAACAGCCAGGAAGGCTCCATCAAGAAAGGTTTTAGGAGGGGAAACCAGATTTGTCTGGGCCAGAATGGGGCAATGAGGACCACCACTATTTTGAACTGAATAGCATTTTTAATTTCTCCAAGTCTTTTGGGTTTCTAATACCATGATGGGAATGGACCCCATTCCTAAGTTAAAGTACAAAGTTCATGAAATTAGTATTGTTTCAGTCTTTGATGTCAGACAAAAGTGCTCTTTGCAGCACCCACAATGCATCCAGTAATGACTCCTTCTGCAATTCATACGGGGTTACATGTATTGGTAACATATCTAAATACGATTGTATTTTCTTTTTATAAGACCCGTTGCTCCTACTACTATTGGAAGTGAGCATCTTTCTTCCACATTGCTCTCATTTCTGCCTGCAGATCCTGATATTTTATGACTTTTTGAGTCTGTACGCAAGACACTGTAGTCACTGGGTGTGGCGATTTCAATGATCAATGCTACTTTTTTGTTTCATGGACCACTATATCCGGTTTTCTAGCATCTAACTCGAACTGTTGGTAATGGGTCATCCCATGTGATGTAGACTTCATTATTTTCTATGATACTTTGTGGCTCATGTTGCCAGTGTTTTTCAGCCACTTCAATACCATAATGTTTGTACAATCCCCAGTGCACAGTCTTGACACATTATTATGCCTTTCAGTATACAGTCCTTCTGCCATTAGTATGTCACAACCAGTAACAAGGTGTGTGACTATTTCCAATTCCGTTTTACAAAACCTACATTTGTCTGTTTCCCCCACATGTTCAATGGACTTTGTAAACCAGTGTGTATATAGCCCAGTGTCTTTGGCCGCCAATATTAACCTTTCATCTCTTGGTTTGAATTTCTCTCTCCTTAACCATTCCTGCATCCATTCCTGATCAACATGAGGATCTTCCAGAAGTTTTCTATACTTGCAACTATATTTATGCATTTTCCACATTTCTTGCCTTCTTATCTGGTCCTTCACCTTATATTTTTTCTTTTGTTTTTTGGCACATTCAGTTGCTGCCTGATTTTTATCTACTTCTGGTTGATTTCCCACTCCTGCTTGACACTGATATGCTTTTGCTAGATTAAGCAGAGAGTCATCTAAATTTATTCAACTCATGTTTCAAAACTTTCACTATGTTTGGGTCTCGTGAGTTCAGCAGATATGTGTGGAAGTCCTACGACTGCAGATTTATACATGTAATCAATTTCAAGGAGGCCTGTCCCTCCTTCGGAATGAGGAATATATAATCATAGTATGCACTGATTTTTATAAATCATTTGGTGAGCATGAAGTATCCTTTTTGTTTTCCTATGTAATCTATCCAACACATTTTCTTGCTTAAGTTCTTTTATATGACATTCTTATCCGAAACTGACATTTTCCTGGTGCTGGAGTTTTCCTGCTTTGAAGGTTGCTTTTGCACATTTATCAAGACCAAATCATTCTTATAATATCTGAAAAAGTTTTGACAACTTCAGCTGTACTTTCAGTTCCTCATCTGATTACCTATACAGTTTTAAATCATTGACAAAAAGAAGATGAGAAGTCTTTACTCTTCGTTGTTTTTTAAGAGCCAAATTATAGCCATGGCCTAAACTGTTAAGTAGACAGCTTAATGGGTTAAAGGCAAGGCAGAATAGTAAGGAGTGGCAGAGAGAGTCATCCAGGAATATGCTCTTTTGAATTTTTATCCCTGGGATAATGATTTATCCTTTATCCTGACTTAATTGCAAAGTGGTCTGCCACTGTTTCATGGTCACTGTAATGTAATCTATCAGTGTAGAGTTTAACTTATACATTTTAAGCACTTTTTATCCATGAATGTAGGATACTATCAAATGCTTTTTTGTAGTCAATCCATGCCATACAGATCTCCACTATAACTTTATTTAACAACAAATGATCCTTTGTAACATATGGCTTTCTTTTATTGTCCTTTTGTTCTACTGCTGTAATTGAGTTTTCTTTTAAATGACTATAATATCTGTCAGCATCAATTCCCGTGTATAGTTTATATATCATCAGGTAGCTTGCAGGTTCACTCTTAAGTAGGAGCATTGTTTTTCCTGTTGTTAGCCAGGTTGGTGTCTGCTTGGGTGCACATATAAATAGTTCTTACTCATGGCTAAATCTTCGTGCAAAGACATTAATACTTTTAACCAAAAGTTAGGTACTGCATCTGGGCCTGGGGTTTTCCAGTTAGAGGCTTTTCTTAACGTTGTTTCAATCTCTCTCTCTGGCTGTTACTTCATTCCATTTCATATCCTGTATCTTTAAAATTCTTATTCTTTCTTTTACTTATTCTATCAATTTATCATCTTTATGTTCCACAGGATCTTCATTGATACTTCTCCAAAATGTATCTCCTACTTAAGAGTGAACCTGCAAGCTACCTGAAGACATATAAACTATACACTGGAATTGATGCTGACAGAGAATATAGTCATTTAAAAGAAAACTCAATTATGGCAGTAAAACAAAACAGCAAAAAAGAAACTCATATGCAACAAAGGATCATTTGTTAAATAAAGTCATAGTGGAGACATGTAAAAAGGGGAAGAATCTGAGTATGGCATGGATTGACTACCTTCCTTGAAATCCTAAACTGCCATGCACCCCCCAGAACCATTAGAATCAAAGCTAACCACGCCACATGGCTAACAAAAGATACTAAAACCATAATGAAAGAAAGGGACAAAGCCTGGGCACAATTCCACAAACAAAAAACCCCACCTTGAGACAGACTTAGCTTGAGCTCCGCAACAAAGCTACAAAAATTAATAAAACATGACAAAGCTAATTACAATACAAGCATACAAGAAAAATATGCTCACAACCCTCAAAAATTCTGGGCCGCTATAAATAACTTATTGCACCCAGGTAAATCAACCACTCCTACCTCTGTATTACCAAACAACCATGACAATACCTCCACCCAATTTAATACATTCTTTACTGAAACAGTCCAAGCCCTAGCCAACACTCAAAATACTACTACTAGCCCCTTACCTACAGAGACCCCTCCCAACATCAGGACACCATACAACTTCTCCACTTTTTCTCTGGACCCAGTCCCCACTAATACAATTGCGAAACTCCTCAGAAAATTAAAACTAACCACTCCAGCAGCTGATAATCTACCTGCAGACTTCCTTCAAATAACAGCTGAAGCTATAGCCTATCCAGTATCCATTCTTATAAATAGGTCAATATCAGAATGTAAAGTACCTCACTCCTGGAAAATATCTCATATTATACCACTACACAAAGGGGGTAAGTCCCTTGAGCCTACCAAATACTGCCCTATTGCAATCCTATCACCCCTATCAAAAATACTAGAAAGAGTAGTTTATTCCCAACTAATGCAGTACCTCCTTAACTATGACCTACTATCCACATCCCAACATGGCTTCTGTCCCTCCCATAGCACTACTACAGCACTACTGTCCTTTACCAACATTGTCAACCACCGTAGAAATAATGGACTATTTGTATCCTCAATACTGTTAGACAACAAAAGCCTTTGATATGGTGAACCATAGCATGCTGCTAGAAACTCTAACTTTCCTTAACATAAGCCCCTCCACCATATCCTGGTTCAATAACTACTTATCAAACTGGCAGCAGGCTGTTCTATGGCAAGAACAACTGTCTCCCCTACTACCTGTAGGCATAGGTGTCCCACAAGAGTCCATACTATGGCCTTTGCTATTCTCACTGTTTACTAACCAGATAGCTTCATCCTCAGTCTCTGCCTCAGTAGTGCAATATGCAGACGATACCACTATTATATGTGCCTCCCCCACCCTACAGGAGCTATAAAAACATAACCCAGAAAATCTTTTCCTTAGCAGAAGCATGGTTCACTAACATAAAACGTATTCTCAATCCCCAAAAAAAAAAAACTTATTCTCCTTATCCCTGGTAGATCCCCACTAAATAATGACTTTACCATAACATCTAAAGATAACATACAAATCACCCCAACAACACACACAAAACTATTAGGCATTGAAACTGATAATAATCTAAGATTTGACTTACACATAGCACAAACAGTTAAGAAAGTCAACAAAAAGCTTGGTCTCCTATATAGGAACAGACAGTTCATCACTAAACCTACCAAAGCCACCTTAGCAAGGACTTACCTCATATCCATTCTCCTTTACGCCTCCCCTATCATAACTAACCTTCGCCACACTGAACTAATCAAATTGGAATCCTGCAACAACAAAATTGCCAAATTTGCTACCGCTGCTTCTGATAGATCCCATCACTGTCTAGCCCTCAAGCAACTTAACTGGCTTGAGCCTCCCCAGCTACTCCTACTCAACCAGCTCTCAACAACTCACAAACTCTACTACTTTCCCAACAAAACCCCTGCACTTCAGAATCTAATTCACACATACACTACCACTAGAACCTTAAGATCTAGTTCTCAGAATCACATACATGTTATCAAAAATAAAAATGAAGCTGGTAAATCTCTCTATGCCAGCTCCATTGCCAAAACTTGGAATTCACTTCCTTGCCACTTAACTTCCAACACCTCTACCTCACAATGTAAAGAGCTTCTCAAAACCCACTAAATAATAATTGGCATTGTTCATGCTAGTCCCCAGGCTAGGCCATACCACTGCACTGTTGCTAGGATTCTGCTAACACCAAAAGGTTGCTCCCCAAGTCCCACTTGTACAATAATTATACATGGGTACTAGCTTGCCACCATAAATTTAGACACTGTCAATCACTTCTATCCATACTCTTATATATATGTTGAACATGTATGGTGCTGTTTTCTTATTTGGTACTATTTCTGTCTCATTCGAACTTGATTAGTGTAAGGGGCTTCTCTCCCCAGACCCACCTATGCTCAATTGGAATGTATTTTTAATGTATTTTTAACATGTATTGTATTATGTTTCACTATATGCGACTGTTCTATCTCCTTTAACTGTATCATTGTCTGGAGCTTTTCTCCTCGGGCCTCCGCTGAAAACAGACATGTGTCCAGTTGGACTTTCCAGGTAAACAAATGTAAAATAAAAATAAATAAATAAAAAGTTTCTTCTTTTTATGGTGGACTTTCAGTTCCTTTTACATTGTTTCCCAATTCTCTATAAAACTTTTTTGAGTTATCAATAAATTGCTTATTTTGTACTTTTCCTTTACATTTATCTGCATATCTTCTAAGTTTTTCCACCTGTGCTGTGATTTTTAGTTTGTTATTTACGATAGTGCATGATAGATCATAGTCTGTTCTAATACTGCGCACTGTGTTTATAATGTCTATCTTTCTTAGTATTTTTGTTGAGCTGTTCCCTCATCTATATTCTTCTAACAGTGACACTTCTTGTCTTAATTGCTTTATAGTTTTCTCTATTTGCTACTTCCATGATGGTATTCAATTTCTTCCCTTTCTTTCCCGCACTTTCCTGTGTTCTTGCGGTAGAACTTTATCAGTTATTAATTTAGCTGCACAGCAATATATTCTGTTTACTTCTGTTATATCACATGGATCTCTATGGACAGTCCTAATTACTGTGTTCATTTGTTTTATCAGACTTCTGACTTTTTGGGTTTTATTGACTTCTGCAGTCTATTACTTTCATTGATCTTAATATGTCTATCTATGTCTATTAAATCAAGCAACTCTACTCTTAGCTAATTTTCTTCTAAACGGAGGGCACATTTTTTGTTTTCCATTTCCTGCTGGCATTTTATAGAAAGTTCTATACCATCTTTCTGTAGCAGCTTTCTATATGAACTTGGTGATGAGTGGAGTGGGCAAATATGTGAAATGTAGCCTAGTAGGCTAATGACTGGACAAAGCATCCATGGGGTTCTGTTCCTGGTGAGGCAGAATCACCTGCACTTTGTGTTCTGTGGGGTCGCAAACAGACTGCAGCATGGGTCACCCCAACAATGAAAAATTTCCTTTATCATCACTGGATTGAGAGACTGCTCATAAGGAAGTAGGAGATTCCTGCTTAACCTGCCCACAAGATTGTTGAACCTTCCAGGAATGTGTGTTGTAATCAGAAATGGTGAAAGGCTATAGCGCACTAGCATACACTCATGGCTTCTTGCCAGAGAAGATATGATCTGCTTCTCCCCTACTTGTTTTTGGTACCAGACTACAGTCACATTGTCAGTCTAGATATTGATCACCCCTACAGGTAGGCAGTCCTGTAGTTCCTGCAACACTAGGAGGACCACTCTCATCTCTAGGATGTTTATGTAAAGATAAGCTTCTAGGTTTGACCATGAACCTTGTACCATCCTACCCTCATAATGCCTCCCACCCAAAAGAGTATGCATCCATAGTTACTGTTGCTACTGGAGGAGGGAATCAGTGAAGGTCTTCCTGCTGATACCAGGGATGAAAGAAGTGACTATTCTAGATGATTCCTGCTCGACTGAGTTATTCTGATGGAAAAAGATATAGGATCTTGTTTCTAAGTCCACTGAGACTAGAGTAACCACTGTACAATTATAATGTAGTAGCTTGTGATCTGCACCATAAGAATCACCACTGCCATAAATGCTAATGCTCTCAATATCAGCCTCGCCAAAGGATCATCTATGACCAGGAGAGCTTGAACTGTTACTTTCAGAGGTGCAATTCTGTCCTGTGGAAGGAAGATATGAGTTAGCATGGTGTCCAGCAGACAACCCAGAACACTATATATATTGAGTAGGAATCAAATATGATTTTGTTAAATACACTGTGATACCCAATGAGGCACAAAGATGAAGAAGGTACTCTTTTGCTTGAATAAGATAGTCTTTGGAAGCATCAGCAAGGAGCCAGCCATCTAGGTATGGGAAGATTGTGAACCCCTATAAATGCGGATGAGCCTCTAGCACTGCCATGCATTTGGTGAACACCCTGGGACTGTGGTGTGACCAAATGTCAGGGCTCTGAATTGAAAGTGACTGGCTCCCACATAGAAGTTCAAGAATTTCTTGGACTCCTTCTCTATCTTTATGTGAAGATATGCATTCTAGAGAGCTACTAAGCACATCCATTCATCATCCTGAAGACAAGGAAGAATAGACTACACCATGACCATTTGAGACTGGGTCTTCTTCACATAATTATTTAGGAGACTTATGTCCAAAAACGGGTCAGAGGTCCTTTGTCTTCTTTGGAACCAAAAAAGAAGCACTAATAGAATCTTGAGCCTGGTTGGTCTGGAGGGACTTACTGGACGGCTCTTTATTACTGCCCTACTGTCCAGCAAGGGACCTCCAATCTAGTAACAAATTCTTATTACTCACAAATAAGTGAAATAATATTGCAGGAGACTTTCTCTCGACTCTCAATACTGGAATATTATCCCAGCACAAGTAAAGCTCTCAGCCAAACTTAGTAGTTTTTAAACCACTGCTTAAACATCTTAACCAATCCTAGTCCAGCACATGTTCATCACCAGATTAAGAATTTGTGCTCACCATACAATACTCTAGAGATACTCTACTTAAACAGAATACTCGCAACCTCTCAATGAAATGACAAACAATTTTTATAAATAACTGCTGCCTGTACAATCCACTAAGCTGCACGTAGGCTTTCTCTTTTCTCTGAAAGTTCTGCTTCTGTAAAATCTTAGAATGTATAAATGTAACTACTGTATAAATGTAAATAGAAATGTGACTGCTGTGTTTAACTAGAACTAAGTATAATGCAGCTTTTCTCCCCAAGCATCCACTGAAAATGGATATTACTCAGTCAGACTTTCCTGGTAAACAAAGACAAATAAATAAGTACATTTTTATAACACTGAGATATCCCCTGGAATTGTTGCATTTACCTTGTTGAGTGAGACTTCGGCAAATTAAAAGGTGATGGTGGATGCTCAAAAAGAGACCAGATGGCAAAATGGTTAAGGTCTTTGACTTCCATGCACAAGGTAGAAGGTTTGATCTGGACTTCCAGCCAAAGTCTGTTTGGAGTTTACATGTTCTCCCTATGTCTTTACGGGGTGCCTTCCACCTCTGACAAACATGCTGAATTTTTCATCTCAAAACTCATCAATGAATGGAGCTATGGTCAGCAGTACTGACTCTACATAGTGCACTATAGGAGGAAGAGTTATACAGACCAATCACTTTGAGTTTCACTTGTGGTGTACAGTATCCTCAAAATAGGAGAACATGAATCATAGATTGCATGCAGTGGCAGGGCTAGCCACTCAATGCTGTAAAATATGGATCCAGCTGATTCTGTCATGCTGACTAATGTTGCCAAATGGGCATGGGTATTTGTTGATGATAAGTAGCTTTCTCCAACCTACGCCAGGGACCCATGCTAATGGTGGGGGGTGTATGTGCCCCTACTGGCCAGTGTGTACCTGCCATAAAGCCCAGCCAGCCGGTGTCTAGTTGCCCAGCCAGGGTTACCTGAGATAGCTCTGTTGAGAAACAGACAGCTGGATGAAAAAACAATCAGCCTGCCAAACAAGAACTGAGAATTGCTTAACTTAATGTAGGGTCACTGACAGGACACAACTTGGAAGTGGATGATATGGAGGAGGCAGGACATCCTATGTATCCAACAGACAAGATGGAAGGGCAGTGCAGCAAAGCCACTTGGCTTGGGATCCCGAGTCTACTACTCAGGAGGATGACAGGCTAGAAATGGTGTGGGAATTCTGGAGAGAAAGGCCTTCAGAATTAGTGACAGACTGATGGCAATCAGACTCCAGTGTAATGATAGGGCAGTATACGTAATCTCAGCCAATGCCCCCCACAGCAGGGTTGTGACAGTGAAAAGAAGAGTACATTCAGACAGTAGTTGCAGGACCTACTAGATAAACCAGGACAACATGAATTAGTGTTGATAATGGGTGACTTGAATGCACATATCGGGACATTCAGACAGCAGTTGCAGGACCTACTAGATAAACCAGGACAACATGAATTAGTGTTGATAATGGGTGACTTGAATGCACATATTGGGAAATTCAGACAGCAGTTGCAGGACCTACTAAATAAAGCAGAACAACATGAACTGGTGTTGATAATGGGTGACTTGAATGCACATATCACGACAGACAGAACAGGATATGAGGACTGCCTGGGTCCACATGGGTGGGGTAACAGGAATAAAGAAGAAGTCATTCTAGACTTATGTCTGGCAAATGGCTTGATAGTAGCCAACACATGGTTCAGAAAGAGAGACAGTCACAAGATTACATATAAGAGTGGCCAACTTGCAACTAAGGTAGACTTCCTCCTAGTAAGGAAAGGCCACTGGGGTAGAATAAATGATTACAAAGCCATCTCCAGTGAAGCAGTCGGTCCACAGAGTAAACCACTGACTTGCCACAATCAGCTGTATCCAGTGGTCAGAGAAGGCTGTAAGGTCAAAAGAGACCAGGCTGAAGACCTAGAAGTTGACTGGAGAGAAAATACAGCAGGTCAAGTGATTACTGAGGGCTCTAGTACCCCAAGAAGAGGAGAAAATAGGTGGAGGTGAAGAATAATGTCAGCACTTCACAACAACATGTGTGAGGACTACATAACAAATATGTGCCAGGTATAGAAATAAGGTACATAAGGAAAGTTGGTGGTGGAATGCAGAAGTCCAGGAAGTCATCAAAAGAAACAAGGAGTGGGGGTGTGTGGCAAAGATGGTGAGCAGTTAACAGAGCTGTTTTTTTTTTAGTTCTGCTTCATTTTAACATCGCTGACAAGATTTTTATTGAAAAACTCAAATAGAATGTTTCAAAAGTTGATGGAGTTATAGTCGAACATTGGCTGAAAGATTTACTACAAGAAATAACAAGTTTGAAACTCTTTTAATTGCTTTTTCCTGTCAAGAAAACTAGAAAGAACTGATTGTTTCAGAATGAGCCACTCTAAGCCCAGTGTACAGGACAGTTCTATGAAAAAAAGACAAAGGCTAAACTAAGTCACATCAGTGAGTTATCTGTAAAGACAGATAAATTAGAAAGCAAAATGGACAATTTTTAAGAAGAGTGTAAAAAACAAGTTGAAGTGCTGAGTGAATCCCTTAAACAACAATCATCACAGATCTCGAGTACAGAAGAGGCAATGTCAGATTTTGATGGAAGATTACTTGAAAATGAGAATATCACTGAATTTCTTCTGAAACAAAACAACTTATCCTGGGAAAAATAGAAGACTTAGAGAACAGATCTAGAAGGAATAACATCAGGATTTACGGGATTCCTGAAAAATAAGAGGGAGACAGTATTATTCAATTTTTTAATACACAGCTACCTAAAACTTTGAACCTTCCTGCAGCTTTTTCCTTTGGCATTGAAAGGACAAATAAATCACTTTCTAACTAATGTTAAAAAAAATCTTCACCAAGGTCAGTGATCATAAGATTTTTCTCAAGTCAAGATAATGATTTAGTCTTAAAAGCTGCATGGACTAATTATCCAGTTAAAATTAAAGAAAATACTATAATACTTGACAATGACTGTTCAACAGTACTGATGTCAAACAGAAAAGTGTGTATGCGGTGTGCCACTTTTAATTAATTAATTTATTTATTTATTTTGCATTATCGCCTAACAGTAAGACGCTGTCTGGTTCGATTCTCAGCTAGAGCGTCTTCTGCGTGGAGACATGCATGAATGGGCGTACCTTCGTTGAAGGTTGTGCATCAGGGCTGGTAACTTGGCACATAAAAATCAACTACCAATCATTAGCGGACCGGAGTTCCGCTGTGGCAACCCCTAACTGGGAAAAGCCGAAAGACACAAACAAACAAATTTATTTATTTTGCATTTGTTTACTGGGAAAGTCTGACTGGGCATGGATCCCATTTTAAGCAGAGGTCTGGGGAGAAAGATTAGTACAGCAAATACAGTAAATACAATACACATGTTAACAAAGTACAGTACAGAGTCAAAAAGTTAATAAAGTACAGTTTCAAGGCCAAGAAAGGAGCAAAAAGTAAATATAGTATAAGGAACACATTGTGTTACAATAAACAATACAGTTGAAAGGACGCTTGTTAAAAACTTAAAAAAAATGATATTAAAGCACAAATCTTGTTTCCAACAAAAATAAGGAGACACCTTCCAGAAGGAAAGAAGATTTTTAATGGGTCTATATCATCGAAAACAGTATTTGCCAAACGCTTATTAGTCATACACTAATAAGTGAAAAGTCTAAATATCAACCAAATGTTTCAGCGAAATGTTTTGCTGGGAAAACAACCAGTCATAAGGGATTTGCCCTTTTCCTCACTGTAGTGTGATCTGAGAGTTGGCATATTTAGTTAGGGGGTGGGGGCTGTAGCATCCCCACTAGAATGGGTTTTATTTGGTGATGTTTTTGTTTAGTTCACTGGGTTGGTCAACTGATTTTTAACCCAGGGAAAGTTTTCACTGAAATGTTCATTCAATATTTAGACTTTTTGCTTATTAGTGTTCGACTAATAAGAGTTTGACAGATAGTGTTTGCTGATTATATGATCTAGACCAATTTTTAACAGCTTGGAAGATGCAATGGATATTATACAGAAAAATAAAATCCTAGAAAAAAATTGAAGAAATGGACTGGAATCTATCAGCTTCTTTAAAGAGAAATGCAACAAGAGATGGTTGATTAATAAAAGGCACAAACAGTAAAAAATGAAGGACAAATGAAAATGAATCTATTTCATGGTTATGAATTCTTATTAATTTAAAGAAATGCTTGAATACTTATGAACAGGTGCTGAATATTACTTTTTACAAGTTAAATCATTTATTTCTTTCTTTCCCTACTCAAATGGTTACTAGATCCCTTTTTAAAATGTTACGAGTTTGATTTTTTTTTAGCTATATATGAAATTAAAGCCGTGTATTTTTATTTAGAGTTTAAAAGGTTAAACTATTAATTTTATTAAATGTTAATCATTATTATATACTTATGTTAGGTGGTACACTTTCTGATATCTTGGCATAGTTGAGTATTGTACTATTAAATATAAGACACAATGCAAAAAAATAACACTAAAGAAGCATGTTATGTTACATTCTGGGTTTTTAAAATGGTCCAGTAGTGTGCTACTGATAGTATCGCACCCAGGAAAGACATGCTATGTAATAAAGTAAAAAAAAAGAAGTTATGTCTTACCATAATGTTCCATCTGTGTTGTTGATCTTCTTTCATTCATTACTGATGGGTTTGATTCCGAGCCCTTGGAACCAAGTCGGCCTAATACCAAGCTCGCGTACACCAAAAACTCTTGTGCTAAGCTGCTACTCACAATGCCCTTCTCCCAGTTACCTCAGATCGAGTTTGCATGCAACATATAGAAGTAAAAGCAGAGGCCATTTCTGCATAGAATCCCTGAAACACCACAAGGACCCATAAGATCCACCAGGAGCCTTTGGTGGGGGACAGAGGGTGGGATGTGATGAATGGAAGATCAACAACACAGATGGAACGTTATGGTAAGACACAACTTCTTTATCTGATGTTAATCTTCTTCCCATTCATCACTGATGGGACAGAATCCCAGGCTACTTGAAAATCTAGGTGGCCCTTATGGAAGAGCATTCTTGAGAACCATTGAGCCAATGGCCGCTCTTCCCCTGGAGACCATGTCCAATTTGTAATGTTTGATGAAAGTATGGAGTTTAGCCCAAATGGCTGTTGTGCAAATGTTATCCATAGAAGCTCTGGAGTGAAAAGCAACAGAAGTTGCTATGGCTCTTGTTGAATGAGCTTTGATATTGACAGGTTTAGGTTCATTCGCTTGTGAGTATGAAAAAGTAATACAATCTCAGCCATTTTGATAAAGTGACTTTTGATATGGCACATCCCATTTTTGGTCCAGAGAAGGAGATGAAAAGTTGATCCGACTTACGGAAAGATTTAGTCCTATCCAAGTAAAAACGTAATTGTCTATGTACATCCAATGAGTGTTGACAGTATTCTCCTTTACTGGAATAATTTGGGAAAAACTCTGGGAGCTCAATGGACTGGTTGACAGAGAAATTAGAAATAACTCTGGGGGGAAAAGATGGATTAGTACGAAGAGATACTCTGTCTTTATGAAAGATTAAATACGGACTCTTGATGCATAAGGCTTGTAATTCTGATATCCATCAAGCTGATGTGACCGCCACCAAAAACAGAGATTTCCATGATAGAAATGTAAGGTCACATTTTGCAGCAGGCTCAAAAGGAGGTAAAGAGAGAGGCTGTTATACTAGAGAGAGATTCCATGCCTCCACTGGCTGCCTGATTGGGGGTCTGCTATGGAAAACTCCTTTGAGAAAAGCCTTGATAATGTGGGTGGAGATAAGTGGAACACCTTCTAAACCATTATAAAAATTGGAGATAGCTGCCAGTTGGACTCAAATAGTAGAAGCTGATGCTCCAGTCTCAAAAAACTCAGAAAGGGATTGAAGTATAACAGATACAGGAGCTGAGAAGGGGTCTAACATCTGTTCTTTAGACCAGAGAGTGAACATTTTCCACTTATCTCTGTAGAGTTTTCTGGTGGATGGCTTATGGGAGGCCAGAATAATATCGTGAACAGGTGAGGAGAGGATTTCCTGCCTGGCAACTAACGGAAGTGGAGAAACCAAGCTGACAGCTTGAGAGTGGACAGATTTGGGGGAGTTAACCCTTGGGGTGAGAGATTAGGTCCTGATGAGTGTGCATGATCCATGGAGATTGCAATAGGTAAGGCCGGAGGAAGGGGAACCACACTTGTCGAGGCCAGAAAGGAGCAATGAGGATCACCTTGCATCTCAACTAAATTGCTTTCTTCAAAAATAGGGGTATCAAGGGAATTGGAGGCTAAGCATAGAGGAGACCTGTGGGCCAATCGTGAGTCACAGCATCTCTCAGTGACTCCCCTTCTGGGGGAAAAAGGGCAAAGAAGCTGCTGCCTTTGTTGTTTGAAGTGGAAGCAAAGAAATCGGAGCAAGGCTGGCCCCAATGGCTGAAAATTTCTGCCATCACATTTGGGTTGAGAGACCACTCATGTGGAAGGAGGATACATCTGCTCAGCCTGTCCACAATCATGTTGGAGCTCCCCGGGATATGCGTTGCTATAAGAAAGCAGTCGGAAGCTATCGCCCAGTGCCAAATTCTCATGGCCTCTCGACACAGGGGGTAGGATTTGGTCCCTCCTTGTTTGTTTATGTGCTGGACTACTGACATATTGTCTGATTGAATCACAATTGTTCCTGATGGAAGGACCAGATGTAGTGCATGCAACACCAACAGCACTGGTCTCAACTCCAGAACATTGATATGCAAGTTGGCCTCTAAGCTGGACCATGTGCCTTAGACTGTCTTTCTCTGAAAATGCCCCCCCCCCCCAATCAGGGAAGTATCCATGGTCACCGTGGCTTTGGGTTGAGGGATCTGGAAGGGGCGACACCAAAGATTTTTGTCTGGCCTCATCCACCAAAGAAGATCTTGCTTGCATGAATTGGTGATGAGGATCTGTGAGTTTAGGGGGTGAAGATTTGCCAACCATTGGGACAAAAGGAGCCATTGTAACAGTCTCATATGTAATCTTGCCAGAGGTACAATCAGAGTGGCCGCAGCCATAGACTCCAGAGCCTGGAGAACTTCTCTTGCTGACACCTTTCTGTGACAGAATATCAATTGTACTTGTAATCTTAACCTCTGAGGCCTGTGAGCTGGAAGAGATACCAGGCTTGTTCGAGTATTGAAAACTGCCCCTATAAATTCCAGCTGTTGGGTAGGCTGTAGATTGGATTTTTCCCAATGGCTAGTGATGCCTAGAGACTCTGCCAGTGAGAGAGTGTAGCAGAGGGCTATGGTCAGGAAACGCTTGGTGGGGGTGGAGAGGAGCCAATCGTCTAAATATGGAAACACCTGAAGTCGCTGATGAGCTGTCACCACTGCTAGGCATTTCATGAACACTCTGGGAGCCATTGAGAGACCAAATGGCAGGGCTCTGAAATGGTAATGATTGGCTCCTAGCCAGAAGGAAAGGAGACTCCTGGAGTGTTTGTCCATTTTGATGTGGTAATATGCATCCTGGAGGTCTATCGAGCACATCCAAACATCCTCCCATAAAAAATGGAAAATGGATTGTATAGTGACCATGCAGAATTTGGTTTGAACCACTGACTTGTTTATATGGCTGAGATCCAAAATGGGTCTACAGTCCCCAGTCTTTTTTGGCACCAAAAAGAATCCAGAGTAAAAACCAAATCCGCATTGGTCTGGGGGGACTGGTTGGATGACTCTTTTTTGACACAGCTTTCTTATTTCTGAAGCCGCTTCTTCCCTTTGACTGGGTAGAATATCAGGAAGGTTTCTTGTAGGTTATGGGCGTGATGTTAAAGGAATGTAATAGTCTCTGGAGATTATTCTCTGCAGCCACTGATCATTTGTAATTGAGTGCCAGGCAGTTTGGTGCAGAGAAAAACGAGCCCAGACTGTTTCCAGAGGAAAGCAATCGGGCAACACTTCAGGAGCGTTGATAAGATTGCCCGGAGAAAGAATCCTTGGAGTCTTGATTTTGGGGGCTCCCTCTTTCCCTAAAGGGGTATCTTCCACCACTGGAATCCCCTCTGCCTCTAGGGGAATCCTCACCACGTGCATTGCAGAAAGAAACTTGAGATTTTTTGTGCCATATTTTCCCACTCCTCTGGTTCCTGGAAAAAGAACGTTGAGGCTTGGAGAAATGTAGGCCAATGGCAGACAAGGTCTTTCCATCCTTCTCACACCTGGCCAGTGTGTCCTTTACTTTAGAACCAAACAAGGACGATGGTTCAGTAGGGGCATTCAAAAAGGTGGACTTGAAGGAGTTCGCGAGGTCACAGATGCGCATCCAGGCAAGATGTCTCATGACTACACCTGCACCCGCAGCTCTAGCCGCCCCTTCGGTTACATGGGAGAGCAACCTCATGAACGAGTTGGAGATAGACTCAAGGGTGGCAAGTTGAGATGCAACCTTGTCTCGTGTCCTATCAGAAACTTGACCCACGAGGGCTTCAGAAAGTTCAGAGATCAGATCCCTTTGGAGCCTCGTGAATTGTGCCAAGTAATTCAGAGACCTGTCTGCAAAGGTTGCTGAAGCAAAAACTCACTTCCCTAGTCTTTTCACAGCCTGGGACTCTCTGTTGGGTGGGTGGACAGTAGGACTTTCCTCTGCAAGGTCCTATTTAGTGGCCACCACCACCACCACCATAGTGTCTACTGGCAAGCCTCTAGACCAGTGGGGATGCTCCTCTGGTGGGGAAAGAATCTTGTCTGGTCTCCAGGGAATGCCCTCAATAAAATCAGGGTTCTTTCATGCACACTGTATGACGAGCTGGACTAACTTGTCGGCAGGTGGAGTCACCCAAGAAGTAGAAGGATGAGAGTGGAAAGCCTGCAGAAAGACGGACTCCTCCAAGGAAGGGTTGGAGGGCTTCCAGCCACCCCTTTGTTTCATTATTTCCAGGATGTCTCTGAAGGAGACATCATCAGGGGGTGACCATCCCATTCCCCATCATTGTAGTCTATATCATTTGTGAGAGACTCCTCCGGAGAGTCAAGGTGTTTCCTGTTACATGCCTTCTTCCAAGGGGGTTCTTCAGTGGGAATGTCTGAAGAAGACTTGGAAGGAAAATTACCCTGAACTGGGGTTTCCTGAGGCTTGTGGTCTCAGTTTCCTGGGGAGGTGGCCCATGGTAGCTGTAGTTCAGAGGGAGCAGGGGGAAGATCCGATGTGGGAGGAGCGCTTCCATAAGCAAGCACCCTCTCCATCACCCGTAATGTAGGGCCGCCCAAAGAGGAATGAGAGCCCGGAACCGAGTAAGACAATCCCAGAACTGGGGTCAGACCCCACTCCATCAGACCTGCTCCTGGGGATGGAGCCTCAAGCAAGATCAGAGCAGGCGTTGCTCCCAGACCCAAGGATGGAACCGATATAAAACTTGGAACAGTGCTTAGAACCGAGGATTCCACCCCCAACCATGAGACTGAGAAAGGGATGGCTCAGATGGAACCGAAACCCAAAGGGGAGGCCTCAGAGTCTCAGTGAGGGTCACTGTCGGCACCGAGGAAAGGGTTCCTACCAAGGTCTTTGCAGCTATAGGCCTTGGAACCAATGGATCTGAGGGAGGAGTATAAGTGGGAGTCCTGGGATTAGTAGATCCAAATCCCGAAGTGGGATGAGTCTTATGAATGTTTGTTATCCCTTTGACTGTCAAGAGCTGGTCCAGCAGGTGCATCACATCAAATTCAGACAAACTCCTGGTGGACCTTAGAGACACTCCCGAAGGGGAGTTGGGCCAGTCCAGAAAAGGGCTATAAGCCTGGCCTAAGAATAAGTCCAATGAGGGGAATTACTTGGTCTGTGGTGTTTGAATTGTCAGCACCGAAGACTCTAATTTGGAAACTGGCAATACAGGATCTAACGGTGCCGAGAAAGGACTCAGTGCTGAGGAGGAACTCAGAGTTGAGGTTATCGGCTCCAAGGGGATCATTGGAACAGTCTTCAGTGCGGTGAAAGGTGAAGTCGGTGCAGAGACTATCGACGACAATAAGGTCAAAGCCGTAGTCATTATTGTAGTTATGACTGGTGCCATAGATGTTGGTGCTGAAGGTGGCGCCGATGTTAAAGTTATTGTAATATCTAAAGAAGCAACTGCAGCTGAGCTCAGAATGTAAGCAACAGAAATATTCGGAGCAGAGGAAGCAATCTTGTGTTTAGTAGAAGACTTGTGGGTCTTGTGTTTGTGGGACTTGCCCTTATCACCAGCCAGTGAAGAGGGATCAGAATGTGGATGGTTTTTGTCCTTCACTGGAGGGGTTGAGACCTCCAACACAAAAAGGGCATCTGAGAAAGGTGAGGCTAACAGGCCTTTCAAGATGAGTTTGTTTTTCCTCTCATTTAGCGTCTGCTGACTAAAACTCAGGCAAATCTGGCAAGGAGGTTTCAGAGAGAGGTGAGAAACCCCCAGACAATAGACACAATCATCATGTAAGTCGCTGTTGGGGAGTTTGCCATTGTAGAAAGTGCAATGTTTGAACCCCAAAGTCCCTTTTTTCTCAGACATATCCAAGACACAAAAAGAAAGCAAACAAACTTCATGCTAGAAAGTAGAGAAAAGGAAGCAGAAAAGGAAGCTACCAACGAGGGTATCAAATGATACCACAAGGGTAGGAGAGAGCATTACGAATGATGGTATAAGGAATACCTGGTGGGTAGAGCTAGATAGAGAAATAGGGTAGAAAAATGAGTTAGATTACAAAAAAGTTTCAAAATACAGCAAAATTTGTATATATATGACAGCTGCAGAGCTCGGTGAAATGCTGCTATATGGCTGTGTGGCAAACGAGATCTGGGGTAACTGGAAGAAGGGCATTATGGGTAGCAGCTTAGCTCAAGAGTTTTTGGCGTATGCAAGCTTGGTATTAGGCCGACTCGGTTCCGAACCCATCAGTGATGAATGGGAAGAAGATTAACAACATCAGATTATAGCTTTTTACATATATAAAAGTTAATATTGCTATGGCATCAAATAATTACAGCAACATTTACACTTTTACATATGAGTCTCATTCTTTTAATGCAAGTTTATATGCTATGTCTACTTTAAAAAAATGTCAGTCTGCTTTATATTAAACATCTCATACAAATAGTGCTTGCTGAATCATTAAATGTTATTTCTTTGAGTGCAATCACTTTTTAGTGATTGGGATACTTTGAGATGGTTTTGTAGTTTTTTGTTTTGTGGTTTGGAGGGGTTTGAAGGATTAATATGTGGTGTGGAGGTGGCTTGGATTCACTTGCAGGCATTTTTATGTGAATTATTAACTGCTGGACTGTTCATTTTCAAGCCGTTATCATAAAAGCCAGCTTAAACCAATTTAGAGTCATGAGCCCTTTTGTGATGCTATGGGAGTTTTGAAAAATCTAAGAACTGTCCAGGTTGCTTATTCTTGTCTAAAATTAAATAATCATAATATTTTGAATCATATGCTAAGACATCAAAGAATACAACTTAGATAATAAGCAAAAGATGTGAATTGCATTCTAAACCACTGTCAGCTATTACATAGTTCTGAATGGTAGCTACTGATAGTATACGTGACATGCAATAGCACCCAGGAAAGTTAAGCTATGTTATAAACAAAGTATACAAAAATATATAGTTTCTTACATATATAAAAGTTATTATTGGAATGTCATCAAATAATTAAAGTAACATTCATACTTTTATAAGTTAAACCTGGATCAGTCTTAACCATCATTCTTTTAATGCAAGTTTATATGCTATGTCTCCTTTAAAAAAATGACAGTCTGCTTTATAGTAAACATCTCATAACATATTACACATATTTTGAAATGTTTTTGTTGGCTTTTTAGTAGTTTGGAAGGGTTTGATGGATTGATGTATAATGTAGAGGTGGCTTGGATTAACTTGTGAACATTTTTTGTGTGAATTATAGTTGATAAACTGTTCAATTACAAACCCTTGTCATGAGGACCAGCTTGAAGAAGCTTAATGAGAGTCATGTGCACTTTTGTGATGCTGCAGAAGTTCTGAAAATTCTAAGAACTGTCCAGGTTACTTTTTTCTGTCTAAAAATAAATAATCATAATATTTTGAATCAAATGTTAAGATGTCAATGAATACAAGTTAGATAATAAGCAACAGACAGTGAATTGCATTCTAAACAACTGTCAGTTATTAAATAGTTAGGAATCCTTGCAGTACACCAAAAGGATAGTTTATACACTAGCCTATAGAATGACACTTCTGATAAAAAATGTAGGATTGTGTTTCCCTGTTATTGTCTCTTATTGATGATACTGCACTCTTTCGGTTTAATATCTCAGAACAATTTATTATGGAAAGTTTGATACTTAAAGGGGAAGATTTTTCAGTTGTTTGCTCAGATACTATTAGACATAACATTTAAGGAAAAAACAGGACTGATTCTAACAGTAGTGCTAGATTAAACAGTATCAAATATATAAGGGTAAATATAAATGTTCTACTATATGATACTCTATACTAGGATTATAGCCAAAATATAAAACCTAGAAATATAATAATAGTACAAGACATAGTATACAAAAAGAAATAGAAAGAGATCAGAATAAGAAAATGTGTATATTGCTAAAGAATATAAATATGTCTACAAGGGTGGGAGGGTGGCATAGCGTTTAAGGTGTTCACCTCATATGCACAAGGTACATGGATTTTCTTCCCACACAGGACAAAATATAAAATCATCTGACCTATAAATGAATAAAAATGAAAATAACAACTGACATTGTTCTTATATTAGACCAGAGAAATAATGTGAGGTACAGGGAAAGATGACTGTAGTGATATACAGTTTGGTCAACTTATAATAAAGATTCTGAACACTTGTTTAACCTTTCTTATTCACAATAACTCACTAACCAGCTTTTTTAAGATTATGCATACTAAAATGAGACACATTAATATGAATCAAAAGCATGAGCTAAGCATTGTTTGTCTAATGGAGAGTTTGAAAGGTAGTTTGTTCATCTTTTTCAACAAACTAGGAATATGTTATTCCATGGTAGAATGTTTTAGCATTATGTCATTAGGTTTTTTTTTTATTTGTTTCAAAAGTGTTGTCCATAGCTGGAGATATCATATTGTTATATATAAAATATATATTAAGTTCTGCACATAAATATGATTTCATTATACCTCTGTTTTTTCTATTATATAAATTTCTGATTTTAAATGCATGTCTATTAATATTAATGGATTGACTAATCCAGTAAAGAGGGGGAGTTCAGTTCATATACTTATAATTACATAAAGCTCAAATAATATTTCTACAGGAAACACATTTACTTAATAAAATGTTAATAAACTTTCATTAAATAATTATTTGGTTTTAGCAGGTTCTGGCTTTTGAGCTAAAAGAAGAGGCACTCTCATTTTCTGGAAGTACTCACCACTAATGTAAAAGATACCTATGTTGATAAACATGGTATGTTAAACATTGTTATAAATGAGTAGAACAACTGTTATTGGATACCAGGTGTTGGAGTTAAGGATGAAAAAAATACTTAGGCATTATAGCCTATTACATGAAAAGAGAAGTCATAATGGCTGGTGAGTTTAATTGCATTTTATCAGACAAAGATTCCACTGCAGATTGAAAGCTCAGAATTACATCTTCAACCAAACACTTAAATTGTGTAAATCAAATTAATTTAAAGGATATATATTAGCTAAGGAAAACAAGCCACTTCAATTTACCCATTCCTATAGATAAGGACAAATAGATATTGATAACATTTTTGTCTCAAATAATTTATCACATATCAGAGAAGTTTCAACAGTTTTATATTCAATTTCCATTATTGAACCATAATGCTATAATCTTTAATATTATTTTTAAAAACTGACAACTTAATACATCACAGATTACCAGTGTACATTATTAAAATAAAAGGATTTAAGGATTGGTATTTTAAAGGGATCAAACATTTCCTAGAAATAAACATGAATGGTGAAGTATCTGACACTGTCCAGTGAGATTCACTAAAGGCTTAATTAAATGGAAGAGTTACAAGCTGATATATCAGTAAAACAAGAGAATGAGACAAATAATTGAATACACTACAGGCCAAAAAAGACACACTAAAGTTAAATCTAAAAACAATTGACATTATCAGTCAATCTGAACTTAAAAACATAAATACAAAATATGTTGAAATTATAAATCATAAAATTTCAACAAACCTAGAAAAACTTAAACTTTGGGCATATTCACTAAACCCTTTAAGCTTGCATAAACTTGCTCTTAGATCAAAGAAAATGAAAAAAAAAACTAAACCATATCAAAGAAATTATAATACATATAAATAATAAAAAGTATAACAGATATTAAAGGTATTCTTGAGGGCTTTAAAATATTTTATGAAAATATAAATAATACAAATAACCTAGATAATGATGATATAGTTGAAACTTATATAAGGGAAAATATAAATAATAAAATAACAAGTGAACAAAGAAAATTTGATGGACCATTCACTTTAACATAAATAAAAGATCAAATAAATAAGTTAGAAAATAATAAGGTGCAGGGCTTAGAAGGTCTTATACCAAAACTATATAAGATACTACTGGATGATGCAGTTAAAATATTAGCTAAGGTCTCTAGAGATATAAAAACAAAAGCTGAAGTCCACCCATCTTGGAAATATTCGCTAAATGCACACATTTTAAAACAATATAAGGATCCTACAAAGTGCTCATCATACAGACCCATTTCACTTTTAAATATGGACTATAAAATGTTCATGTCCATTTTAGCTAACAGAATTAATCTACTTATACCTAAACTAATTAACAATGATCAAACTGGGTTTGTTGTAAATAGACATGCACACAATACTATAATAAGAATACATACATTAATAGACTATGCAAATAAAAATAAAAATAATTTTCTATTATTAGTCTTAATTAAGATAAGGCTTTTGACTAAGTTAATTGGTTGTAATTGTTTAAAATACTTAACGTATATAATTTCTCACCTCAGCTAATTGCATTAATTTCTAAGTTATACAATAACTCTTGTGCTTATGTTAAAATAGGTTCTTTTCTTTCCAATTCCTTTAAAATACAAAAAGGCATAAAATAAGGCTGCCCATTATCACCTTTACTTTTTGCATTAGCTATAGAACCCTTTGCTAATAGTATTAGATCTAATATTAATGGTATCAAAATAAAAGATTTTGAACTGAAGATTCAACTCTTTGCTGATGATATTTTACTAACAAGGAAATATAGAAAATTAATTAGAACATATAATTAGTTCTATGACTCAGTTTGAAGACATCTCTAACTTAAGATTTAATCATAATAAAATAAGTACATAATTAATTAATTAATAAAAACATTTAAAAAAATCATACAAAAATATTCTAACTTCAGTTGGAGTAGTAATCAAATGAAACACCTTGGTATAACCACTATGTCTAATAGTTAAATAAATGATACAACCTTTCAACAGGTTGTTGATAAAACTGTAGGTTTAGTCACAAATTAGAACAAATTCTGCTTTACCATGGAAGAATGACTAATACTTATTAAAATGACAATTTTCCCTAAAACATTGTTTGGCTTGCAATCTTTAGTACTATCTCCACCAAAAAAAATTGATAACGAAGATAAATAATATTCTACTTAAATTTTTTTGGCATCCTAATAAAACAAGAGTTTCCTTTGATTGGCACAAAAAAGGTCGGGATAATGGTGGAATAGGATTCCCTGATATTCAATTGAATGCTACTTCAACAACTGTAAAAGTTATAGCATTGTGGATAAATTCATCTTATGATTCAAAATGAAAACAAATGCATCAAGAAACATTATTAGTAAATAATAAAGACATCACAACCAGCCATAAACAAATATTTCCTAATAGTTTTATCTGGTTATTAAAACATTTTGTGTAAATGGAATTAGACCCTCTTCTCAAACTCCCTACTTAAATAACAAACATCATTTCTTCTTTCCAAAAGTTCACATATTCTAACCATTGTGTTAAAGACTTAATATTTTCTATATTTCCAATTACATATACAAATGATTGTGTAGAAACTCATAACTTCAACAAAATTTTAATACTGAAACAACAAAGTAACTTAATTTATTGGCATCAATTCTTAAATTGTACTGATATATATATATATATATATATATATATATATATATATATATATATATATATATATATATACTGTTGAACA
Organism: Protopterus annectens; assembly: GCF_019279795.1. NCBI lineage: Eukaryota > Metazoa > Chordata > Ceratodontiformes > Protopteridae > Protopterus > Protopterus annectens. Next base: position 1,266,743,272 of record NC_056743.1, read on the forward strand.
TTTAAGGTCCAAATACAATAAAGATTCTGAGAAATGGTTAATTTCACAAATATTTTGACACTTTGTGAACACAGACATAAATAAGATATTTAACCTAGATAAGAAATTGTTCCCCAAATTATTGGAAATCTTAATAAACAGCAATAATAATGCAATGAAAAATAAATCATGTTTGTCACAAATTTATAAAACTATTAAGTTAGATTTCATATATTTAGACAATTCCTATTGGAACTATTCCTCAAAAATTAATAATGAAGACTTCTCTGAAGAATACAAGAAAATAATATTAAAATCTACAGATAAAACTACATCTTCATTATTTTGGAAACTTTTCACTTGGAAATTCTTATACAGAGCTTTTGTCACTCCTAACAAAATTACAATTATGTATAAATCAAATAGAATTAAATGCTGGAGATGTGATTCTGAAATAATATATGAATGTGAAGTTATCTCTCCTTTTTGGAAAGAAATTAATAACTTCATTCAAGCTTTATGGTCAGAAAGATGTAATATTTCTAAATCTTTAGTTTTATTTAATGCTCCAATTCCTGAGATAATTCCAAAAACCCAAGTGCCTATTTTGGTCTATTCTTGCTATAGCCAAAAATAATTACTAAAAAATTGGAAAAGTAAAGTTACCTTCTCTAGTGTTGAATTTATTAGTATGGCAACCATTTGTTTGCAGTAGTGAATTATATACTATAAAGATGAGAATTTCTAATATTACACATTTATATAAATCTTAGCTTAAACTTAAAGACTTGCTTCAAAAATATTGTTATGTATAACTTTGATGTATTGATCAGCTGTGGACCTATGTAAATACTTATTTGTTTGTTTTATAATTGATTTTATCTGTTATTTTAAAACCAAGTAAAAAAAAAAAAAGAAAGAGGGAGTACAGGAAAAAGTAAGAGATTGAAAATACTGACCAGGCTAGGAAGAAATACTGGTTGACTAATAAATAAACTAAGAAAGAACTTGCAATAGCAAAGAGACACTCTACCAGTTTCTGGAAAGTGACTCAGTAGGTTGCACAAAGAAACTGTATCAGGTTGCAAGGCAAAGGCAGAAAGATAAAGAAGATAGTCAGAAACCCTTCATAAGTGATATCAGCAACAACCTGGTCACCAGTCCACCGGACATCAAAACCAAATGGAACAAGTATTTCCAGTAGCTTCTGAATGAATAAAACTCCACAGAAGTTGTACTGCCCCAGACACAGCCTATAGTGAGAAGAAGAAGAGGAGCCCACCCTAGAAGAAGTAAGAACAGCACTAAGGAAAATGGGGAAGCAGTGGGCTCAGATGAGGTCACAGCAGATATAATAAAGATGCTGGGTAATATAGGGGAGAAATGGCTCCTGAGGGTACTGATAGCAGTGTGGAGAGAAAGGTGTATCCCAGATGACTTGAGAAAAAGCATACTCTTGCCAGTGTACAAGAACAGAGGGGACATTCACAACTGTGAGCAGTACAGAGGCATCAAAGTCCTGTCACATTGCATGAAAGTTCTGAATAGGTTGACTGATAGATATGCAGAGTAGTATAAAGTAAGATGGGAAATAAGCAGTTTGGATTCAGATCAGGATGCAGCACCGCTGACCCAGTGTTTGCAGGGAGACAGATATAGTTGAGAAGAAGCTAGAGATGAGGAAATAGTTCAACCAGGCATTCCTAGACTTAGAGAAAGCATATGACAAGGTCCCAAGAAAGCTTATTTGGGCAGTACTGTGGTGGTTCAAGTCCCAGAAACATTGGTAAACAGTGCAGGGTATGTACAAGGACTGAATGACTCAAGTAGAATCAATATTCGGTCTCACATAGGGGTGTGCACCAGGTTTCAGCTCTGAAACTACTGCTGCCCATACTGGTGATGGACTACATTAGCAACCAGGTTGGAGGGGACAGATCAACAAAGTTGCTGTATGCAGATGATGTGCCATTACAGGCAGACTATGAACAAGAACTTCAACAAAATACAGCGGAATGGAATGGAATGCAAAACTGAAGACACAAGGGAAGATAAAGGGACACAGATAAGACAGTGGTAATGGCAGCAAACTGGGGAAATTAGAAAAAGCTGAGAATTGAGATATAAGGGAAGACAATGGAACAGGTTAATAGCTTCAAGTATCTAGGAGGGTGGTTAAAGAGAAGGAAAGTCTGAATGATGAGGTGAAAGTTAGAATCAGAGGGACTGCAGCCAACTGGCATAGAGTCTCAAGTGTAGTAAATGACAGACTATTATCAAAGAAGCTGAAAAGTAAGGTGTACAAGACAGTGGTGTGACCAGTACTACTGTATGGTACAGAAACCTGGGCAATAAAGGCAGAACAGATAAGGAAGCTAGAGGTGATGGAAATGAAGTGTCTGAAAAGGTTGGTAGGATGCACATTGTGGGACAGACAGAAATAAGGACATAAGAGTAGAAGCCAAGGTAGCTCTGATTGCAGAAAAGATAAAAGAGAACAGATTATGGTGGCTCAGACACATGTGCAGAAGAGAGAAGACAATATGGTGAAGAAGAATTGGGACAGACAGGAAGAAGGTAAGAGGAAATAAGGATGTCCACCAAGGAGGTGGATTGTGTGAGAGAAGATCTCTCACAGTCAGGCATGAGTGTCAAAAAAGGCGGGGGTGTGGCACTGAATCAAGAGAGATGTTAACATGATACCCTGACCCCATGTAGAAAAAGGAGTTGATGATGATGCTGGTGGATGCTCAAAACATGGAATCTGATAGCATTTGGAAAGTATTCCTGTTACCCATCTGTCTTGTGTGAAGGTGAATCACAAGTGAGGGTAGAGGGATATGCTTCCTCCAAATGACTCCAGAGTGCAGCAATTGGGCAAACCTCTAAGGATTCTAAGGTCATTTGTCCAAGAACACCCCTCTGAAACCATGGTTTGTGGACCTCCTCAGCCTCTGAGCCTCTGTCCATTGAAGTGATCACATCTGCCATGGCCATCTCTGTCACAGAAGGAATCTTACAGATGGCAAGAGTTCCAAAACCAGAGAGTTTCAACCCCTTTCTGGTTCCTGAAAAAGGCGCACTAACGGGTCTTGAGCATAATTCCTGCTACAGAGTCTTATTTATTTATTTACCAGGGTGGTGCATTGATCTCAATGGATCATCTGAAAGCACGGTGAATAGGATCACTTAAGAAATGAATAAACATACTTACAAATACAAGACTATGCTAAAACACACACACACACACACATATATATATATATATATATATATATATATATATATCTATAGGATCCGGACACATGATCGACTAGCATATGTCCGAATCACAAAACATCGAACACACATACATGAAAGCGCTTAACATTGACAAGCGCTTCCGTGTATGTGTGCCTGTTTTGTAGATTGGACTACAGTGTGGGTAAGGGAAAATTCCCTTTTCCCCACTGTAGTGTGATCTAGGAGTGAGAATAATAAAGTAGGGGGGTATGGGGGTGCAGGGGGGTGAAGCTCCCCTGCAGAAAAGTAGATTTTTTTTTTGAACTACACATATACGGAAGCGCTTTTCGATGTTACGTGCTTTCGTGTATGTGTGTTCGATGTTTTGTGATTCGGACATATGCTAGTAGAGCATGTGTCCTAGACCTATATATATATATATATATATATATATATATATATATATATATATATATATATATATATATATACACACACACACACACACACACACACACACACACACACACACACACACACACACCACGCACATATATACATATTTGCAGGTGCAAGAATATGCTACAACATTTAGTTCAAGAAGCAGTTTACAATGTCAAAACATGGATGGAAAACTATAATGTCTTGCTATACTGTTAACTCTTCTGCATCCTACCTTTCACTGTCTTACCAAATAATGTGGTACCTTCAAATGAAATGTCAGTGAACAATGGCTTAAAATTGTCCACAAAATCCAATGTGACCCCTCATAGAGAAGCAAGCTCCAGTTGCCCCTGCTGATCCATCTGCTGCATTATAAAGTAGGCAAATGATCAGGTTAGTAATGTTTGATATTGTAGACAGAGTATCCTGGAGTTCTTTCTGTGACTCTGGTATAACTGGATTCTTCAGAGTGGATAACACTAGCTATGCAAGATCCTTCTGGAATTTGGTCATATGACAGGCACAGTTCACAGCTTGAATCACAAAAAAATTTGAAGTATACACCCACTTTCCTAGTCTAGCCATAGCCAGGGACTCCTTTTTGGGTGGAAGGCAAAAATAAGTGTCTTCAGATAGTTCTCTTTTGGTGGCTGCTTCAATGATAAAATATAGTCATCTGGGAGAGTTTTTGCCCAAAAGGGTTTATTCTTGAGGGTTGAGTATCTTGTCCAGGTTCCTTGGATTCTGAGTCACATGTGTTGGGCTCCTGCCATGATTTCTTGACTGCTAAATCCATCATCTTATCACTTGGTGGGAACACTGAAGATGTAGAAGTGTTCATCCCGTAGGCCTCAAACAACACAGCATCATCCTGAGAGGGGGTGTCAACTGGCCAGGATCTCCTTTGTCTCATGAGCTCCAAGATCTCTCGAAGGTTCTAAAGGGAGGCCTCTCTATCATCTGAATCACTGTCTGATGTGACAGACTCATTAGGAGAGTTAACATGCTTCTTCTTGCATGCCGTTTTCCTAGGTGGTTAATGGGATAATGCACCTGACTCCTCAGAAGGTTGTCTTTCTGGAATAGCTATTGGTTTGGGATCGACAGATGATACTGCCTAGATGAAGAGAGACAAACTCAAAGAGCAGAAGTCATAGGATGGATCCATGGTTGGGAACCCTGTGGAACCACCTTTTGAGGTGCAATTATTTTCCCCAGTGCTTGTAATGCCCCTCCAACCTCAGTGGGATCTGAAGGTACTCCTCCCAAGGTTGGGTCCAACTCCCTAAATGAAAAAAGGGCCAGTACCTAGGTAGGATTCCACTTTGTGGAAGGCACTGACAAGGGGATTGGAGTCTATGTTTCAAGAGCTGATGACTCCACAAAAGTAAGACGAGCTCACCAGATGATCCCTTGGCCTCAAGATTCTGTTATTGGATCTGAATGAAGTCTAGACAGTAGTGGCAAATCTGAACCACCAGGAGTTAAATGAACTGATCTGATTGGCTCCAGAGCTGATGGAGTTGCAATGACCCCATCTCAGTTTGGGGTTTGAGGACCCTCTACAGCAGGTGATCCAACTCAACTTCAGAGGCTCTCCTGTACAACCTCAATGATCAAGAAGAGAGAGCCAGGGAAGATCTAGAAAAAGGTTTGTTGGCTTTCTTTGGTGAACCACGAATGGTAATGTATGTCAAAGGCTCTGGATCCAGTGGAGGAGTGTATGTAGGAGTACAGGCTGCATGCTCCTCAAGCCTCAGGGGCTCCATAGTCAGGACAGGACTCAATAACTCTGGCAGGGATTTTCTTGACTCCACATCCTTTGGTTTAGTAGATTTGTACAATAACTTCTTAGGTTTGGAGGGTTCTGGATCTGGGATAAAGAGATCCTTAAGAATAAGTTTATTCTGCCTATTGGACAAAGCTCTGGGCTCAAACAAATCTCACAAGAAAGATTAAAATAAGCACCCGAAATACACCAGCACACCAACACACAACTCATGGGGATTTTGTGGTGGGATCTTATGCTGCATTTTTGTACATTTATTTAAAGCTGTTTTTTATCCATGCTCATGCTATAACACACTAACACACAAGAGAATAGCAACAACAACTATCTAGACAGACATGTAAATATCTAAGGCACACGCTGCTAATAACAAGAATTGAATAACAATGAGTCTGTGTATCCAAAACCTGCAACCTGTATATGAGCAAAAAAACATGAATGAAATGGTAAAAGATCGAAAGGGAAGGAGAAGGAAAAAAATCTAAATTTTCTCCCAAAAAGGAAAAGAAACCAGAACCCAGCTAAAATGGTAGCTAACAACTAACAGTCCTGGGACAGAGAATATGTCTAACATCATGAACTAACACAAATAAGAGGAGGAGCACTTAGTTGCCTGAATTGTATTGCTTCTTGAAAAGGAGGCAAATGAGATATGGGTTAGGAAGGAGCAAGGCATTATGAGAAAAATTATGAAGAACTTGAGGCTGGACCACTAAATCGGCCAGATCAGATCCGAGCTGGGTTTCAAGGACAATATGTTGGACTGGACAGACTGAATGAACAGGATCCAGTGAAAGCAATACTTTAATTATCACTAAAATGGCAGACTAAGTCTAAAAACTTAAAAGTAAAGAAGAAATATTTGTTAACAGTATAATTCTATTCCAGAAACATTATTTTTTTATTCGGGGGAGGAAACTATACAAAAAAACAGTCAACTACTAAATAGTTGAGAAAATATATACAAAAACAAGCAAAGGAGCACTTATCAAGAGTGGAAAGTCAGAACCCTTGAATTCTATATCCTAATGGATCAAGCGGTACACGAGATCTGGGAAACTGAGGGAATCGTGGATAGGGGAGATGTCAGGTCCCTTGATCCAAGCTTCTGAAAAACAGCCGAGGTCAGATCCAGTCAGATCCAATAAACCAAATGTTGAATCAGATGAAAACAGACAATATATATATATATATATATATATATATATATATATATATATATATATATATATATATATATATATTTATATATATATATACATATGGGTCTACTTCATATGACCTAAATTTCATTTGACTGAAATTCATTTGACCAAGACCATAATACTGAAATTCCAAAATACTGAAAACTCACTTGACTGAAACTCATAAGACTGAAACCTTACAATGCTAAATTTCAACATAGTAGTGGCAGCGTGTAGACTACTGTAAGGTAAGTGAAAGGTATATGCTCTTTTCTCCACTGTAGTGCAATCCTGGAGTTAGTATATACAGTTAGAGGAGGTGTGGGGGGCATAGCCCCCCTCCTAGTTTTTTTTATATTGTCCAGTTTCTGTTAAGAGAGCACATAAGTAGTTTTTAAGTTCTGGAAAGAGTTAGTCATTGGTGTTGTAAGTGTGCATGTCTATAGTTTACAATTTAGTATGTTGAAATTTAGCATTGTAAGGTTTCGGTCCAGAGTATATTCATTTAAATTGACATGCAGAAACATCAATGCACATTACATTGATCCTGCATGTCAAAGAAAAAAAAACCAAAACATAACCAAACACAAAGGGAGAACAAACATTCTTTTCCTGTCATTACTAAAATATAGAAAACAGAGAAAACCAAAACCTTTCAGATGTAATTTGTCTGAATGGTGGTACTGCTAGGGAAAGGGTTTTCACTAAAGTAGTTTGGATGGTTGGAGTCAGAGACAGGTTTAGCACATGAGTCAGGATGCACATGAGGTCTTCACCCCATATGACCTAACCCTTACCTTGCCACTGCCTCTAACCTCATCACTAAACGTTACCTTATGATAACCTTATGATAACCTTTGCCCTACCAGAACCACTACACAAGACACTCAGACACAAATACATACACACACACACACACACACACACACACACACACACACACACACACACACACACACACACACACACACACATTGCACATACACAATCACCTCATCTATCCCTTACTCTAACCCAAACCCAGAAATGTGACTGCACACTCAAGTACAGAAAAAAGACAAATTCACTCAAAATATTAAATCTGTCTCTTTCCCTAACCCTAAATCTAACCCTAACTTCTAAACACTCACACACACACTCCTACTGTTAATACAAAAGCTTTTGGTATTTCCAAATGCTTCTGAATGAAAATAAATCACCACTTACTTCCATGTAAGTACAGCCAACACACTATTATACGAGTCAACAAGCCAAACATTCAATATTTATGGAAGTCAACAAAAGTAATTTTTGATTTAAAAAGAGGTATACTCTGTCTCTACATCTGATAGAGTATACTGCACTGTCTGTGTATGTGTATAAATTTAAATTTTCTGAAATTTGCAGTGGTTCAGGTTTCAAAACCATTTTTTGTAAAGAAAATTACACGACTCTTCATCTCCAGTCTACAAAGTTTTCCTATGTAATCTATGTTAATAGTCACACCATTTGTAGTTAAATACACAAATAAAGTGATGGCAGTACAGGATTAATACACTTTTGAAGTCTGCATGTTCCCCCAAAATATACATTTTTATTAAAACTATCAAAGCACTTACTATGAAACATTTTGACAATTTGTGCTTAGGAAAAGGTGATTTAGTGATTTCAAGCCTTCACTGAAAATGGGCTTCTACCCAGTCGGACTTTCCCGGTAATCAAATGTCAATAAATAAATATACAAGAAAAGTAGCTCATCTAAACAGACACACTGTTCCACAAAAAAATGAAAGAATATACTTTAGCTAAGCATATATTTCCTGCTTTGGTTATTGGCTAATCAGAGGTCATAATGTTAACTTCTTACTACAGTTAGAAAGTAGCCAGCAGATAAGAATTCTGGCACTGGACACAGTAGGTTTTAATAGTATTTACAACCAAAATTGAGTTGATATTTTTCACTAATTTTTGCATGGCAGGTTGTTTTGTGCGTTGTCCTAATGAGTTTATGTATATTCCAAACTCTTCTAAGCATATACGAAGAAAAATTATATACACTTGAAACTACCTTAATGTATTTTAATAAAAAATATTCAATTCATAAATGAGTTACGCCATTTTGTATCGAATAATTTAGATGTTATCTTAAGCACACAGTCTTTTCTTTTAGTTAATTTACTGTTGCCAGCCTTAAACTATATTCTGCTTTAATAATGAGCACTTCATAGCTATATGCCACTTAGTAGATTACAGTTTTTTCATTTCTGTGAAATCTGTCTCACAATCTGCCACTATTCTCTGTATCTTCTCATCTTTAGAGTAAACACATTTATCACGTATATTTCCTTGTGTGAGTTATTTTTCATATCTTATACCAGCTTAATTACTTTTCTCCTTTATGCTGTCATACTCTGCTTATATCTTTCTAAGACCTTCTAACTTCAATACAATATTGTACTCTCAACTTGCTGATGATGATGGTGTTGATAATAATAAATATTTTAACACAGAACAGTTTCTTTACAAGGATTGTTTATATTTACAGCACTTGAAAAGATCCCGATGCATTTTTCATTATGGTGTGCTTTAAAATATTACCTATTGTCTCAATGACTAATTCTGAATTATCATATTGTCTATGAGCGCTAACTGCATCCAAACTTAGACTGCCCTATCTTGGCCTTTTTGCAGATTCAGTAATATCCTTTTAAACAGTTCTGCCTTTTCATCTGTGGTGTCTAGTTAATCTGAACTTGTCTAATCATAAAAACAGGGAAATGCAACGCCAATCACTTAAACCCGCCACTTTACCTCAGATAAGCATTGTTGTCTTATATGTTACAAAGACTTCATCAGATAATAGCAAGTATCAAACAAAATTAAAAACTTCAAGAAATCACATGACTCCACAATAAAATCAACCCTTAAAGTAACACACTTCATTTTCTCATCATAGAAACCCTAACTACCAATTAAAACTGCATTAATTAAAAAAATACTGTTAATTATCTTAAATAATGAATGATACATAATCGATACAGTAGACATGATTATCCGAACTAACTGGGACCTAGGCTAGTTCAGATAATCAAACTGTTCAGATAATCAAACATATAACTGAACTGGATAAAAAACTTCTAAAAATGTTTTTGATGAACATTAAACAAGAAAACTAAAACAAATTTACTATAAGTACAAAACTGTACAGTATATCATTGTAGTACAAGCTCAAAAAACATGCACAAGTGAATATGTTTAACATTTCCATATTCAGACTTTATGATTTTTCCTACCTAGAAACTTTGAAAGGCTGCATTCAGATAACTGCTGTTTTGGATAATCGACGTGTGGATAATCTACTCTCTACTGTAGTTTGTGCTAAACACCTTTTTCTTTGAAAAAAAAAAACTCTCTCATAAAAGCCCTTAATTTTAAGAGACAAGTAATTAAAGAGATTTCAGTAAGACCAAGTATACACCACACATTCAAGCAGACTTGCCAGTTTAAATCCTTTTTCTCCAAATATAACCCCCATGGCCCACCTCCTGGATTAAAATACACCTTTCCTAATATACTAAACTTAAAATTATGACTTGGATTTCCTTAATATGTTTAAATAATCAGTAATCTTATTTTTTCTTATTTCATCATAAATTCTCACTGATTTTACACTCAGTCTTTCCATTATAAAAGCTGGGACATTCTTGGCACAAAGCTACATAGACAACTCCCTGGGTATTGCAATTATATTTTCCCTTCACCTTAAGTTGTTCATTCTTGATGAAAAATGTTTCCCCTGTAAAAATATATTTACAGTAATTACATTATCTTCATTTATTCATAGCATGGTTATTACTTTCACTAATGATTTTAAAAGACTCGGAAATGTTCTTCAGCCTCCTCAGCCTAAACAGGCAAATAAGGCAGCATGTCAAATCCTCTAAGGGTAACTTTGAGAAAAATTTAGCAATCACAGCCAGGGATAACCATAAGGCTTTTTACAGGTTAGTACATAGCCTAAAAGGTTGGAGGGCCCAAGCATGTGCCAAACTAGTGACTAACGGTATCATACACACTGATCCCGCAGAGATAGCAAACCTGCTACGGACAGATATGCTGGAAATTTCAGTCCCTTATCTCCTCCAAACTTATCACAAACCTTGCCCCCAACCCCCCTGCCCTATATATCCAAAAAGCAGTTCATTAAAGTATTGTCTAAGGCAAAAAACACAGCCTCTATGGGACCAGATGGCATCTCAGGCTGTCTAACAAAAATAAAACATGAACTAGCATCACCATTAAGTACCCTTTTCAATCACAGCCTAACCAATGGCTTTGTTCCTGTGGAATGGAGAACAGCAACAGTTATTCCCCTTCCACAAAGGTGACTTAGCAACAGACCCCCCGGGGAATTATAGACCCGTAAGTCTGACCAGCTTCATTTGCAATGCCATGGAATGTATCATCAACTCATAAAGGCATATATGACCTCCAAACCCTGCATCCAACCCAATTCAGCTTCATCAAGGGCAGTTCCTGCCTGTTAAACCTACTGGATTTCTTCAAAAGTGAGACCAGGACCATTGACAAAGGCAAATCTATGCACACAGCATACCTTGACTTGGCAAAGGCTTTTGACACAATCCCAAACTCAGGCAGTACCAATAAACGTAGTAAACTGAATGTAAACCCCTTTGTTGTAAGATGGGTTGCCAAATGGCTCACAAACCAGTCACATACTATCAAAGTGGGTGATTCCTTATCAACCAGCAGACCTGTCACCAGCGGGGTGCCACAAGGGTACATGCTAGACCCCCCTACTGTTTGGTATATACTTCTCAGGAGTTCAGGCCAAAACTAAGGGGCTGTGGCTGACCAAGTTTGCAGACAACTGCAAATTGCATGCAATTATTGAATCCCCAAATAATGTTGTATACTTCAGGAGAGTCATACTCAGAAGAATGACTGGTGTCTTAGTCACGATCTCAAACTGAATGCAAAGAAATGCATCATCATTCCCTTCAGTAAAAACAATGTCCCTTCACACTATCAAATTAATAACAATAACCTATGTACCTATGAAGTGGTAAGACATCTCAGACCACAAGTATACTGTAACCTTAACTTTGACCACCATGTGTTTAACTGTAGTAAGGAACGCTTTCTATGTATCACACTTCATTAGCTAAGGCATTGTCTTTAGAACAAAGGAGGTCATAACCCTCTATACTTGTCACTAATCAGGCCCATAATTGAGTACAACACCCCTTTCGCCATATACCATACAAAGCACCTGCAGCAACTGAAGAGACCTCAGAGGTTTCTAACTAAGAAGATCAAGGGATCCCAGCACGTGCTTTACACAGACCAATTAAAGTCCCTGTCACTGTACTCAGTATCATACAGACTTCTTAGGGGAAAATTATGCCTGGCTTAGAGGGCAATCTCCAGCCCAAACCTAATGAAAATGCTGCACATCCATAAATCAAACAGGAATAGAGCTACCCATTCCAGGGACCTAAATACAGCCTCCAAATTGAACAGGAGTGACAGATTTGTCTCTCAGCAAATGCTGTGTCTTTGGAATAGGCTCCCAATTCATGTGAAGCAAAGCACCTCTATGACACTGCTCAAAAGGAACCTGGATGAGTGGATAGGGCACCATAAATTCTTACCGGGGATAGGCCCACAACCCTCCTAGACAAGGACAGTCATTACTAAATACAGTCCTGGGTACTCACCAGAGTATCTATAGTATTATATTGGGAAGAAACAGCTAGGCTTGAAATGACCTCCGGGCCTAATAACCTCCAATGATACTAAAAACTCGTACCTTTCTATACATTATCACAGGTGGCTTATCTTCTACCTTATCTTTATATCCTTATTTTCATCCATTACACACCAATTTTTATTGATTACCCACCTAATAATATCACTATGTAATAAATAGATGGTTACAAAACAACACTTAGCATCGATAAGATGGACAGATGGTGTGTAAAAAATTCTCTGTTTTATTGAATATATTAATAAGACTACAGAATTTTAAAAATTTTCCAATGAAATAGGTGGTAATAGTATTTCATATTTGGATGTGATATTGGCTAAGGACAAGTTAAATTGGAGATTCATGTCAAAAATATTCAGAAAACCAATATATTCTAACTTGTCCCTGCATTTTACAAGTTTACATTCTATTTCCCAAAAGAGAGCGGTGGTTAAGGGACAATTTATCCACACAGCTCATTTTGTTGATAAATGTACTATGATAAAAATATGTTCACAAAAAGAGGCTATCTGGTGAATGTTATTGACAACTTTATAGTTATTAATAACATTAAGAGTGAATTTGTTGTCCCTACTTTAACGGACATGGGCTGTAATAGTCTATCATTAAACAGGGATGATATGAGTGGCAAGCCGTTCAATACTAAGTGTTGTTTGTTACCACCTATTCATTATCTAATGATATTAGGTGGGTAATCAATAAGAATTGGTGTATAAAGGATGAAAATAAGGATATAAATGATAAGGCAGGAGATAAGCCAGTGACAGTATATAAAAAGGTAGGAGTTTAAGAACATTTTTGAGTCTATTAAAACCATTAGTGAAAGGAATAACCATGCTATGAATAAATGCAGATGCTGTAATTACTGTAAATATACTTTTACAGGGGAAACATTTTTTTTGTAAAGAATGAACAATTTAAGGTGAAGTGAAAATATAACTGTAATACCTGGGGAGTTGTCTATGCAACCTTGTACCAAGAATGCCCTGAGTTTTATACTGGAAAGACTGAGCATAAATTCAGAGAGAATTTATGAACATTTATGTGAAATAAGAAAAAGTAAGATTACTAATGCTTTATTTAAACATATTAAGGAACATACAGGTCATGATTTTAAGTTTACTATATTAGAAAAAGTGGGTTTTAAACCGAGAGTTGGGCCATGGGGTATGGGGGTTATATTTGGAAAAAAAAAAGAGTTATATTGGCAAGTCCACTTGAATGCACGATGCATGCCTGGTCTTATCTCTTTGATTACTTGCCTCTTGAAATTAAGGGCTTTTATGAGATAGTTTTTTCAAAGACACATGGTGTTTAGCATGAACTATTGATTATGTATTATTCATTATTTAACATAATTTTTATTAACAGTAGTTTCTGAATGAATGTATTTTTAAAAGGTAGTTAGGGTTTCTATGATGAAAAAATGAAGCGTGTTATTTTAAGCACTGATTTTAATGTCAAGTCATGTGATTTCTTGAAGTTTTACATTTTGTTGTTTGATACTTGCTATTATCTGATGAAGTCTTCATAACGTATAAAACGAAAGCACTTATCTGAAGTAATAAAGTGGTGGTTTTAAATGACTGACATTGCGGTTCTCTGTTTTTGTGATTAGTTTGTCCGTTACTGTATTGTTCTTAATCTGAAATTGTCATCAGGAGAAAAAGAACACATTGCCTCATAAACCCTCTAGGAAGAAAGTCATGAGGATGAGTTGCTTTGAGCATGAGAACTCTGTATGGCGATGTGCACAGATCGAGGGTGGAAGATGAAACTGCAGAAAAGCCATGAACAGGAAATGAGTCATAAACTTGAATGAAAAGCATAAAATTAACAAAGTATACTGTTTAAACTAAACACTTGGATAGATTATAATGTAACACAATATAATTTCTGCTCAAATATTCAAAGCAATTAGTATAAAGGAGCACAAGCTGAAGCAATTATTAGGTAAAAGGCTTACTTATGTTGGCCATTACATAAAACTAAAGGATCAGAATGTTCTTACATGTGAATATAAGAATTAGACATATAAGATTTAGTTTTAGATAGGTATTATGGCAAATACTACTTCGATTTTTGGAACATTTGACTTCTCAGGCTTGTTATGATAAATGAAGTTTCACTGTGTGGATAAAGTATTTGGTTTAACTTATTTGTAAAAATGTGAAGACTTATTTACTAGCTCATGCTGTTTACCAGGAGTTTATCATATTCTCAGAGATCCACTAGAGTCACTGCTAGCACCTGCACCAAAGAAAGTTCTAGTAAATGTCTAGGATAAAACTGAAACAGAGTTGAACTGCATTGAAAGAAAGTGTAGCTATGTAAGTAAACTTACCACAACAGTAGATCTTCACATAGATCACTATTGCAGTAACCTAATCTGTTTAGTTTCTAGCCACTGCAACTACCCAGCTTTCAAAGTTAAAGAACACCTTTGACATGCTATAACTATCAGGGGCTCAAGAGGAGCTCAATATAAAAAGACAGAATGCCAAAAGTTCAGATTTTTCTTGCTCCATAAAGGGAGATAATTATTTGTTAACCGGGTTTCAGCAGAGGCCAGAGGAGAAAAGCTCAAAAAAACAAAACAAATACAAATTTGTAGTGCAAAATAAACAATCATGTCATAGGGTATACAACAGTACATAGATTAGAGAATCAGATTGCAATATATATATATATATATATATATATATATATATATATATATATATATATATACAGAGATTAGGAGTGCAGATAGCAATTTGCAGTTAATCACAAGTAAAATATGCAAAAGAAATTCCACATTAAACATCAAATAGTTTTTTATTCTGTGAAAGATTGCCTGCATTAAAAGGGAGAAGAAATAGGGTTTTAGTTTACTTGTAATATGATAATTAGAAAGATTTAGAAAAGGAAGAAATGAAAAGGTGAGGAAGGTCAGGTAAAGGTGGGGTAGGGGCATGACCACATTTTGAACATGTAGTCTTTCAACATTTTTTTGAAACTGAAACTGCTACTGGTTGTTCTTAGATCTGGGGGAAGTTTATTCCAGGTGGTGGTAACTGAATGACTGTACAAGAATTTACCTATTTGCTTCATGGGCTTGTGGATTTCAAGGAGAAGTTGGTCAGCACTGTGGAGACAGCATTTGGGAATATAGTGAGAGATAAGGGTAGAGAGAGAAGGGCAGAGAGAGGGATTTACTAGAGTAGAGTGATCAAGGTAGTGTTGTGGAAGCAAAAGTTGTTTTTGAGCTTCTGGTCACTGAAGGTCTTTTAGGGCATTACAGTGGTGGGTGCAGTAAGGACAGTTTGCAGCAAATATAGCAATTTTATTGTAGGTGGATTCCCATTTGGTCATGAGGTTGGTTTGTAGATTTGTGAGTATAGGAGCAGCATAAAAAAGATTTGGCAGTAGAAAAGCTTGTGCCAGAGAGCATTTAGTGTCCTTGGTTAGGTATTTTTATTCCAATATAGTAGGCCTAGCTTTTGGTGTGTTTTTTTTTTTGATGGCCTGAAATATATGAATATCAAACTTAAACTGGTCATCGATAACGCCAAGGAGTTTAGTATGAGATTCAAGTGAGATAGTAGTGTTAGTGAGAGATTTGACTGTGAAGGAGTTTTTGCAATTCTGTAGGGAGGAAGGGAAGTAGTTTTGTTTTTTAGGATTAAGTATGAGTTCATTGCTGGTTAGCCATTTTTCAACCGACAGCAGTGAGCCTTGCATAAGAGACAGGTGGTAGGGGAGATTATCAGAACAGGATATGATAGTACAATCATCCACATACTCAATTGGTGAGGAGTGGGGGCAGGCTGCTTGTAGATTATTAGTAAAGATGTTAACGAGGAGGGGTCCTACTATAGAACCTTGAGGTATGCCGGTTTAAGTAGGAAGGAGAGGAAAGGAGGCTGACAACCATCTGACAGACTGAAATCTATCAGAGTTAGCTGGTAAACCCAAGTTTGGTAGACTGAGAAAGAGTAAGGTTCTTGAGCTTGGATATAAGCAGGTTGTGTGAGACAGTGTCAAAAGCTTTAGATAAATTGAGGAAGAGACTAGAAACTCTTGTTTTCATCACGAGCTTTGGCAATTGTCTGAGTAAAGGATATGACAGCAGTAGTAGTACTATGGTGGGGATGAAAGCCGTGTTGTGTGGGTGTTAAGAGATTTTCCTGTAGGAGGTATTCAAGGATTTGTTTATGTATGCTTTTTCCATTATTTTGGCTAGGGAGATAGTATAATAATGGGGTGATAGTTGGAGTGGTCTGTAGATTTTCCTCCTTTATGGAGGGGGATAACAGAATTTCTTCCAGATGTTGGGTAAAGTGTTTTCAATGCTGGATCAGTTGACAAATATTGAGATGGGATAAGCAATGGCTTATCTTAGCTTCCCAAAAGGAAAAATGGGATAGGAAACAAAAAGTAAACTATATGCACTTAAGTTATGTACTTACCATAACGCTAGATCCATGTTGTCTTTATCTGTCCTGTTCAATAAATGGTTGTCAGATCTGACCAGATTTGACCTCACCACCTTTTTTCCAGCTTTCAGATGCAAGGGTTATGCTTCTCCCCTACCCTAATGCCTTTCTGTTCCCTAAAATACCTCAGGTTGCATTTGCCCCAAGACATTGCCTGTGCCATAATATATGCCCCTGCCCAAAAAAAAAATTATATCCTTCCAGCAGTGATAACAGGGAATATCTGCTCAAAGGCTGAAGATATGACAAGACCTTGATCAAGTCCAATCAGTTAGCTGAGAGTTGAATGTGACAATTTTGGCAAGAGAAATGGAGGAAGGGATGTTGCGCTTGATGAATAAACACAACATAGATCTAGCATTAAGATAAGTACATAACTTTTGTATCTAATGTTGTCTTACCCACCCAACTCAGTGAATGAGATAGATTCTCTAGCTGCAACAGACCCCAGGGTGGTCTCAAGGAAGGATATTCCAAAGGAAGGTGGAGTCAAAAGATGCATGTGATCTTGACTGCATAACCAGCTTATACTGAGATACAAAGGTATGAACTGTAGACCAAGTAATTACAGCATAAATTTAATCTATGGGAACACAGGCGAAGAAAGCAGTGGAGGCTGCCACCACTCTGGATTAATGAGCTTTAGGTTTATGTGGAAGAGTTAATACTCTTTCTTTATAGACAAGGTCAGTGTAATCAAAAAAACACCTGGACAATGTGACTTTAGAAACATCTTGCTCCATTTTAGCCTTTGAGAATGAAATATAAAGGTGATCTAGTTTCCTGAATTCCTTAGTTCAATATAAGTATAATCTCAGTTGATGGCGTTCATCCATCAAGTGCAAAATATATGGCTCCCTATTGAAATATCACCACTTGAAATGCCGAGTGATAACATGCTGGAGAAAAAGAGACCAAAAACACAGGAGAGTGTGTATCTTGAAAATTGCTCTTCTACTTAAAACTTTTTTGGGTGGTGTAAGCCCCCCTGCATCCTCCCATGTTGGAGAGAGCCCCATCCAAATATATATATATATATATATATATATATATATATATATATATATATATATATACCAATTCCAAGATCATCATACCTCAGAGAAAAGAGAATATTCCCAAGAAATGGCATCTCAAACTTGGCATATACAGGTCCGATATTTTGGCCATTCAATCTCCACATTTCTGGACTTGTTCTAGCTGGTGCTATCATTTCAAATGACTGCCAAATATTCACCTTTGATAGAAGAATTTGAAAAGAAGACTTGTAAGTTATTAGTCTGATTAAGAAAGATCTCTGAAGCCACTTTAGGGAGAAAATTAGGATTAATTTGAAAAGATACCCTGTCTTTGTGAAAGATTGCAACACAAGGCTTGTATCTCTGAAATTCTTCTGGTAGAAGTGACAGCCATGAGAAAAATAGTTTTCCAAGAGACAAACATAAATTCTACAGATCCCACTGGTTCAAAAAGGGGTTTCATAAAAGCCTGAAGCATTACTGTAATATCCCAATGAGGAATGGGATCGTTGGTAGGAGTCTAAGTAGAAAAGTTCTCTTTAAGAAAGCCTTAGACAGCTTTAGAAGCACAACAGGGTGGTGATTTTCCCCAACATGAAAACTGGATATGGCTACCATCTGAACTCTAACAGTAGAGAAAATAGCACTTTCTTGGAATAAACTTGCTAGAAAATCCAAAATAGAAGGAAGAAGTGCCAAACAGGATCTAAGCCTTTAGGGGAAGCCTAAATAATAAATCTTTTTTTTTTCACATTCTTCTGTAAACATTCCATGTGTTAGGTTTCCGGGATGAAAACAAAACACAGGTAACAGGAAAGAAGAGCCTGACATCCCTGGAAATCACTAGAATTGGAGGACCTGTGCAGTTAGATTTAGGGTTTCATGTCTCGGTGAGGCTGGCTGGATGAGTGTGTCAGAAGGTTGGAAGAAGATCCACCACCCATGGACAGTGTTTCATATGAGGCCAAAAGTAGGGAAACCACACATGCCAGGGCAGGAAGGGAACAATGGGAATTCCCATTGCCTTGCACCCCATGACTTTCTGTAGAAACTTTGTTATGAGGGAAAGGGTGGAAAGGCATGCAGAAGACCTGGGGGCCAGTTGTGGACCAGAACATCCCTCAGTGACTGATCCTCCTAGGAAATCAAGGCAAAGTAGCTGCTGCACAGTTGGCCCGAGTGGATGAAAATCACTGATGCCACTGCTTGGTTGAGGGACTACTTGTGGGACAAAAGAATGGACCTCCTCAGCTTGTCTACTAAAACACTGGGACTCCCTGGGATTTGTAGTATCACCAGAAAGTACTGTGAAGACATTGCCCACTGCCAAACCCTCATTGGTTCTGCAGCATAATGGGTATGAGCAGAATACTCTCCTATTTGTTGATGCACCAAACTTCTGCCATGTCGTCCTTCTGGATGGAAGTCACAAATTTGGGGAAAGAGTCCTGAAATGCCTGCAGCACTCTCATCTCCAAAGACTTATGTAATGGTTGGCCTCTGTTACAGACCATGTGCCTTGGACAGTCTTCCCTTCATAATACCTCCACCCTTGAAGGGAGGCATCCATGAGCACAGTGGTTATCAGGGGCGGATAAGAAAAAGGTCAGCCACAGCAAACAAGAGGAGAGGTCACCCACCATAAAATGTGATGCTTGCATACTGGTGTGAGTTGTACTGAAAAGTAGAGAAGCTGATGTAAAACCATCCACTGAACCATGGGGAACCACTGTAGCACTCACATGTAATACCTTGCTTGTGAGACCAGAGTAATAGATTTGGCCATCAACCCTAAAAGATGAAGAACTAGTCTTGTTGGGGGATTGTGTAAAGCAAAAACTTGCAAGGCTTGAAGATGAATAGAAAGGATCCTTGGTTGTGAGAGCATTGCTGTCTGGGATGTTGTGTCCTGATGGCACTCTATAAATGCTGTTGTCTACATTGGTGTCAGTTGGCTTTTTGTCAGGTTTAGAGTGATTCCCATGTGATGGCAGAAATGGTGCATGAAGTCCCTGCACTGGGTCAACTGATCTCTGGTGGGAGTGATAAGTAGTCAGTTGTCTAGATATGGGAACACCTGGAACCTGTGCAGTCTTAGGTAAACTGCCACAACTGCCATACATTTGGTGAACACATTGGGGCCTGTGGTGAGACCAAAGGGCCGTGCTCTTAACTGGAAGTGACTAGCTCCCAAATGAAGAAACCTTCTGGATTGCTTCTCTATCTTAACATGCTATTAAGCATCCTGAAGGTCTACTGAGCACATCCAGTCATCCTTCCTCAGAAGAGATAAGATGGATTGCACTGTGACCATTTAGAACGTTGTCTGCCTGACAAATTAGTTTAGGTGGCTGAGGTCCAGAATGGGCCTGAGGTCCCCTTTTTCCAAAACAAAAAAAGAATCTTGATTAGACTCTGGAATCTTGCTGGTCTTGTAGAAACTTCTGGATGACTCTTTTGTAGCAGCTTTGCTACAGCTGCTGCTACTATATTACACTGACTGGGTGGGACATTGGGGATTTTCTTTTTGTTCACTGTAGGGAAAGCAAAGGGAATAACGGAGCTCCTGGTGATAATCTGCTGCACCAAAAAATCTTGACTGACAGCTAGCCAGGTATGAGTGTGGAGAAATAAGTGCCCCCCCCCCCCCAACTGCCAACACAGTGTGGAAGTCAGGCAACTGTTCAGGATTATTGGAAGCATTTCTTGATGAAGGTATCTTGAAACCATTCATTTTGCAGACCACCTTTGCCACTAGATTGACATCTATTGAAATTAGTTCCCCTCTCTGCCTTGAGAAACTCTGTAACCAAAGCTGCTTTGGGAAAAATTCTGACATTTTAGAAACCAAAGCTTCTTCCAATCTTCTGATTCTGGTAAAAGGTCTTTGAGGGGTGAAATATGTATTCCTATGCCAAACAGAGTCTTGACGTCTTGTTTCTTTCTGGTGGACAGTCTCTTTAATCTTGGGTATGGAAACAGTTGACCTATAATACAGGGCATTGATGAAGCATGTCTTGAAGCTTGCTGCAAAGTCAATGAGATTCATTCAGGCATGCCAAAGAACTGCAATGCCAGTGCCTGCTACTCTTGCAGTATCTTCTGCTGCATTGGAAAGTAGGTACATGAACACACTAGACATATACTGTAGAGCAGACAGCTGCACTTTCACCATATTCTGGATGTCCACAGGCAAATTAATGAAGGCAGATTATAAAGTTCTTTAGCTGAGTCCCTTAGAAATTTTGTCGTGTGTCATGTAGTTCAGCTTGAAAAGAGCAAACATTGCTGAAGCATATGTCTGCTTTACAAATCTGTCCAAAGCCCTGGATTCCATGTTAGGAGGATGGACAGAGGTGTTTTCTTCAGAAAGCTCCTTCTTTGTGGCTGCCACCATCACCATAACATCAACTTAAGGGCCATTATTCCAGTGTGACCTGTTCTGGGGAGATACTAGTATCTTATCTGGTTTCCTAAGAACTGGCTCCACTGTGCTGTGTTCCTTCCAAGCCTGCTGCTAGCCCAGGTCTATGAGCTCATCAGCAGGTGAGACCACCAAAGCAGTAGATGAGCCAGCCTCAAAAGCCTCAAAAAATACAAGCTCCTCTTGGCATGTGGCATCAGAAGATCACCCCCACCACACACTTTGCTTCATCAATTTCAGGATCTTTCCAAATGAGATGTCTTCTATGAGGGACCTAGAGGACCCTTCTTCTTTAAAGTTAGTGCATTCTGTGA
This sequence comes from Protopterus annectens, assembly GCF_019279795.1. Classification (NCBI taxonomy): domain Eukaryota; kingdom Metazoa; phylum Chordata; order Ceratodontiformes; family Protopteridae; genus Protopterus; species Protopterus annectens. The sequence continues at coordinate 1,266,764,895 of NC_056743.1, forward strand.
GTGACTCCTGGAAGGAGTCATCCTCTTGCATGTACATTTCTTGAGGCTTTTCTACAGGGAGATGCTCCACAGAGGTTTCAGAATCTGAATAGGGACTCGACAAGCAAGAAGCCTTGAGACTAAATGAGGTTGGCTGACCCTGATGAACAGGATGTTCAGACAAAACAGCAAAATCCAGAGGGAGTTGGGACAGAGGTAAGCCAGTGTGAGGAATCTCCTCTCTAGGTCAGAAAAGACCCTTTCAAATGCTTTAAATGCTGAAGTCAAAATTAGAACCAAGGACAATCTAGCAAGAGCAGAAGACCCTGAGTAAGGAACATCTCCTGCTCCGAATCAACTTGGCCCCAAAGCTAACATATCAGTCGAGCTGTCTAAGGCTGAGGCACTGCTAGGAAGAGAAGATTCTAAAAACCCTGGTATTGAACTCAACCCTCAAACTTGACCCTGACCCCTTGTTTCCAAGAACATTTGTGATCTAACAGAGCAGGAGTAGAAAGGGTAAGGGAAGGAGTTGAAGTTAAAGGTGAAATCACTCCTGACTTCAGCAAGATTCTCTCACAAGTGTTGTTCAGTACCACAAAACCCTGGAGCAAGGGTCATACTGGGGAAGGAGAAAGCAAAGGAGGAACTGACAGGAAAAGCCGCTGTGACCTTGGAAGAGAGGGTACTGTGAGGGCTCTCATCTGAAACTGAGTTTGAGGAAATTTCAACATCATCCTATAGACATCGGCTTCAGAAAGGCTTCCCATTGACTAAAAAAATTTCCAGAAAGCAGCCACTGAAGGTGATCTCAAAGATCAGTGTTTATGGTGCAAGATGGGCAAATGGAGTCTCGGGCTTGAGAAGCAGCAAAGAGGAAACAGAGCTTGGCTCCATTGTTGTTGCTCCTGGTGTGGTATCAGAGCCACTATCTTGGGATTTTTGGGTGGCACTAACTGGAGAGTCAGAATCTGAGAACTTTTCCTGGGTCTGTACTTCTCTTTATTTCTTATTTTTCTTTTTCTTTCCCCTTATTCTTTTCTCTCCTCTGTCTCTCCTTATCTTTTGAGGTTAGTGGCTTGTCTGATTTCTTGGAGGAAAGGGAAGATGAAGATGAAGCAAGAGGGGTTGATTCTCTCAAATGGACAAGAAGAAGCCCCTTTAACACTTATTATTTCTGCATTCCACTAATGCCTTGGCCCCAAAAGAGGCACAGGACTTGCACTCAACATTAAGATGGTCATCCCCAAGCAATAAACACACAAGTCATGTCGGTCTTGGGGGGGGGGGTTCTTGTGCCCACAGATACTGAATTTTATGAAGCCAGAGGCCTTGTCAGATACCTTAGAATGGTTATATAGATACTAGAATAAGTACACTGTCCAAAGGACCCTGTAATAACCACCAAACACTTGAGAAACTTATGAAAAAGTTATTAAAGTACAATATGTGTTGTATACTTCAGTTTGTCAAATTAATACAACACCAAAACTGAAAATAATTGAGATGAGCACATCGAATGTTCAGAAGAATGATAGTGTACAACACTGAAACTTACAGGATCAAACTGTATATATAACAGTCTCCCTGCATCTATCTCTCTGGATCTACTTGCCGGGCGCATGATATTAACATCTGATATAGTGTTATGCTAGTACGTAGCACATAACAATGCAGGGAGACTGTAACACAGTCATGGAGCATATATGTTTTCAGTTTTGATGTTGTGTTAATTTGATAATCTAAAGTAGGCCTGTATAACAAGAGAAGGTGAAGAGAAGGAAAGAAACAAGAAAGTTCCCATGACAGAAAAGTTAATTCAACAACATAAAAAAGAAAAGGGATGTAACAACCCCTAAGAAATACCGCACCAGCTATATAAACTTAGATTCTGATAGAAATTACATGATATTTGAAATTCTAATAGGTCCTTGGATTCATATGTTGTTACAAGGCTAACTACCACTAGGGCCCATATATGCCTAGCTGCACACCTCAAACCATTTGCTTCCCCAGTGTCATATAGGGGGGATATGTTAGTAGGCAAGTATCTAAGGATTTTTTAAGGGGGGGGTGTTAGGATAATACTCCTCATTGATGGCCTCTGCCCATAAGGGAAATGGGGGCCAGACCAGAGGTAAATTCACAATTTCCCACTCAGTTATCAAGGTTTCATTTGAATAGGATCAGGGATGAGGTCTGTTTTGCATGGATGAGGAGCCTATTCCATAGTGTAGGGATCCTTTTGGACACATATCTGTCTCTCCAGCACATACAGTTTATGTCACAAATGAAGTTCAGATCCCTGGATCTAGTATTTTTGGAGCTGTTTGTTTTATGCATATGCAATAGATCCATTAGGGCTAGGTCTGAGGAAGCCCTGTAAGTAAAGCAAAGATCCCCTCTCCACAGCTTGTAGGATACTGAATGCAGAGACAGAGCCTTTAAGCAATAACTGTAGGGCAGGGTATTCATGTCCTGAATCCCCCTGGTGGGATACTTTTGTGGGCATTTCAACTGTTGCAAGTGTCTGGTTAGATATATGCTAAAGGGAGTATTCCATTCAATGATAGGTCTGATAATGGCTGAATAAAGTAGTACTATAACTTCAATGGACCTGCATCCCATATCTTTAACTATAAGTTGGATGACATATAATGATTTTCCTGTCATCTTAGCTCTGTGTTAAGCAAAGGCCAGCTTGCTGTCTACATATGTTCCCAGATCCCTTACTACTGGCTTGACGCTTAGGAATATTTTACTGATGGAATAATTAACTTGAGTTGACATTTTCCCAAAGGACATTATAATGCATTTTTCTGGTATTGAGTTTTAGGCCATGGCTTTGGCACCAGTCATTTGCTTGTGTGAAACCCACTTGTAAGATGTCTGTGTCTTACAGGAATCTATAATAGCTCACAATTTACAATCATCTGAGAATGTGGTGAGCCAGAGTCCTTTAACGTCAGCCTTGACTTCCGACAAGAAGATATTAAACAGGAGTGGGCCCAGCATGGAGCGCTGGGGTACTCCACAGGTGACCAGTCTGTTGGTGCAGATGGTCTTACCAATCTTGACCTCTTGAGTCCTGTCTTTGAGGCAGCTGGCAATCTAGAAAGTAATGTAAGGGTTTACACCTAGCTCAGAGAGCTTGTCAACAATGCCTGAGTAGGGTATTGTATCAAATGCCTTAGCCAAGTCAAGATATGCACTATGCACTGTTTTACCCTCATCCATTGCCCTGGTGACCCTCTCAAAGAAGTCTACCAGGTAAAGTAGGCACAACCTTCCTTTAATAAAGCCAAACTGAGATGGGCCCAGTGTCTCTAGGTTGACAATGTCCTTGTTTATCATTTCCATGATAATTCATTCCAGGACGTTGCATATTAGGCTACTTAGACTGATGGGTCTGTAGTTCCCAGGGTCAGTTGAAGGTCTGCCCCTGTGGAGGGGAATGACTGTTGCTGTCCTCCATTCACTTAGAATGTAGCCTGTTTCAAAGCTTAGTTATGGGTCCCTCAAGTGGTCCTGATAGGTTTTGTTTTAGACTGTTCAGAAGGCAACTGAAGATGTTTTTCAGGCCCATAGAGGCAGACGAGTAGCTGATTCAACCAGCTCCCTGGGCCAGTATGCCCTATTCCTCAACTTTTCAAAAAAAAAAAAAAAAAAAAAAAAAAAAACAGTTTACTTTAATAAGTTGATACATGTAAGTGATCGGCTTATAACATTTAGATATACAACCCCTTTTCCTCAGCTCTTCCATTGAAAAGCCAAAAAAAAACCAGAATGTTTGTTCTACTGACACACCAACAAGTTAGCCAGCTGAATGCCACACACCCCAACGCAGCCATTCAGGTCCTGTTTATGTGCCCTGCCCCCAACCCTCCTTTTACATATTTTTATTTAAAAAAATCTTTTTCCTTTAAAATGTAGCAAATGGTACTCTACAATTTATTTGCACCCTCCACAGAGAACTATAGTGATCATGCTTTAGTTTAAAATAAAAAAAGTATTATGTGACAACCCACCACTGGACCAGTAATCAAGGAGCCTCAATCCTCATCACTGGCAACAGTGGGGATGTACACTAGAAGGATGACAGCTACACACACAGTATTTCCAGATGCAGCTCTCTGCACCAAGTGCAATTTCCCTTAAGAGCACACAGAGACCACAGTCAGTCTGGGGCTGGTTTCTCTCTCTTTCTCCATATCCCAAATAAGACTCTCCACTAGCACAGCTACAGCTGTAGAGTTGAGATCTCAGCTGAGTGACCAAGCTAAGACCTACCAGCACCCTCTCTGTCCAATCAGTGGTTTGTGTCGCTGCCCAAGTAGCTGACACACACTCTTTGAGGTCTGATTTACACACACACACACACACACACACACACACACACACACACACACACACACACACACACACACACACACACCTGGGGAGGCTTGCTCAGATTTACTAGCTATGCCCCCTTCTGCCCAGACTATAAGGTAGTTACCACTACCACCAGTCAACTACTTATCAGCTACTTTAAGGCCCTTAACAAAGGGTGTCCAATCTTACTGTGTAATATTAATACTAATGCAAATGGTAGTTTGACCAACAGCAAGGCTATTAGGAGTGGCCCAAACAGCGTCACCAAATAAATATGGAAGTACACTCAAAACTTAAATATATCTACACAGATCAGCCACAATGAAAGGTTTAAATAAATAATAAAAGAACACGAAAATACTCAGTATATATTCACAGTGACATCAGAGTTCAAAACCACAGGGAATATTTAAAATAACATTGCAGTACAGTCTCAAATAAAAAAGAAAAGGAATCTAAAATGAGCTGTACTATATTCCTGACTATATCTAAGAGAATTATATGTTCCCTAGAAATTTACTTCAATAGAACAAGGTAGATGTTGAGGTGAATGGTTCTTGTCAAGTCCAACAAAAAACAAGTAATCTCTGTGGTATCCCCGAAGTCTCAAAACAGCCCACTAAAGTGTAGTGGGTCCAAAAACAAAACAGTGTAAGAAACGTCTCTGTGTGGAAGATTTTCAGTCCATATATTTCTAGTTAATCACTGTATATTAATCAGATCAGACAATAGTAGTATAAGTAGCGAACGTAAACTCGTCTTAAGTCAAACCAAAACAAAACAAAAAGTAATAATAAAAAATATATAATTGTACAGCATTACTAAGTATTCAAAAGTAATCCAAGCAAGGCAGGCAGTCTGTTTCCAGTCGAAAATCCTTTATTAAGTACACAGACAAGCGATCCAAGTAAAACAAAAATAGAGTAATAATTTCCTCACAAGCTTTCTAAATATATATATACTTTTTATCAGGCGTGGGAATGGTTTATTGTGCTGTAAAACAAAGTGTTATTTATAGAAATGTTAAATTCACATCCCTTCCCCCATCAGTGTGACATTCGAGCTGGTCCTGCCCTACTTAGTAGCTGTCATAATAACATATAACCCTTATGTACTTTAAATAAAATTATATAATGATGTGGTACCTCTTATTTAACCAAATTAAGTAGATTATTAAGTCTGTGATTTTATCCAAGACAATATACTACATGGCTGGAAATATATCAACTTTAGTTCATTTGGCAATCAAAAAATATATATAAATATATACATATACATACACATACATATACATTTTGGATGTAAAAATATTTCCAGCCATGTAGTATATTGTCTTGGATAAAATCACAGACTTAATAATCTACTTAATAATTTGGTTAAATAAGAAGTACCACATCATTATATAATTTTATTTAAAGTACATAAGGGTTATATGTTATTATGACAGCTACTAAGTAGGGCAGGACCAGCTCGAATGTCACACTGATGGGGAAGGGATGTGAATTTAACATGTGTAAAATAACACTTTGTTTTACAGCACGATAAACCACTCCCATGCCTGATAAAAGGTATATATATATATATATATATATATATTTAGAAAGCTTGTGAGGAAATTATTACTCTATTTTTGTTTTACTTGGATCACTTGTCTGTGTACTTAATAAAGGATTTTCGACTGGAAACAGACTGCCTGCCTTGCTTGGATTACTTTCAAATACTTAGTAATGCTGTACAATTATATATTTTTTATTATTACTTTTTGTTTTGTTTTGGTTTGACTTAAGACGAGTTTACGTTCGCTACTTATACTACTATTGTCTGATCTGATTAATATACAGTGATTAACTAGAAATATATGGACTGAAAATCTTCCACACAGAGAAGTTTCTTACACTGCTTTGTTCTTGTCAGGTCCAAGACCGACTACAGAATGCTGAGTCTCTCTAACAGATTTCTCAAATTAATATCTCAAATATTACTGCAGGGATAGCTTGTAGAATTACATTATGTCTTGTCATCTGACTCTAGATCCCAGTTGAATGCCCAACTGCTGGAAGCTTGGCAGTATTTAGCATCTACCTGTGAAAATACATAGATCTCCAATCTTTGGCAGATTCTGGAAGTCATAAAGTAATTACATTCTTCCACATTTCAAGACTAGAAATTATGTCACCCTAGAGAATATACAGAAATCTACCTAGTAAAGACATTGTGCCTCTGGCCTAGCCTATAAAGTAATTTAATTTCAGCTATTTTTCTGAAGTTAACCTCCTGTATTTGTTTCCACTGTTAAAATATATACATTTAAACAGTTAAAATAGTGCATGTACATTTCCGTTTTATTCCAGTAGGGCACCCTGTGGTTACATTTCAAACAGCACTTAGCAAAAACCTTTTCAACACACACTTCTGTACCAGCAATTTGATATACATATGACATACCGTTCTAATGCATTTGTAACACAAGTATCTTATATAAATTATGTTGATATTTATAAATGATATAATTATTTACAACATTCCACACAGCTGTGCTGGCAGTATTTCCCTTTGTCACAATTTCTTCTTTTCAAACTATAGCAAACTGCTTGCTACAAATGTCGCAAACAGTTGCTATAGCTTTTACCTTGCCTACACAAAGTACTACAGTACTCACATTTTAGTTTAAAAAAAAAAAAAAAAAAAATATATATATATATATATATATATATATATATATATTTCTTCTTTATAAACTGTAGCAAACTGCTTGCTGCAACTATTGCAAAGAGTTGCAACAGTTTATACCCAGCCTGCACAGAGTGATACAGCACTCAAGTTTTAGTTAAAAATTATTTTTTTTTACTTTTAAACTGTAGCAACTGTAGTGCTACAGCTTAGGTCACACACAGAGTGGTACAGTGCTCAGGTTTGACCATAAATGCAATACTGGATTTTAAAAGCAAGTATTACATTAACAAGTGATCGGGATCAGTAGATCGCATCCACCCAACACTTTGCATCAAGGGCAGGAATAGGGGGGTCGTGATGGGTAAAGTTAAAGCTGAATTTATCAGCCAGTAGATTTGTTATGTTACCCGTATCAGTGTGCGTGGTACCATTTACTACCAGTTCAGCACATTCTTGTGTGTTACCTGTAAGGTTCCAGAAGTAGCTGAAAAAGGCCTTCTGAATGTCCTTAGCCTGCGAGGCTATCCTAACTTCATAGCTGGCCATGTTGGACTTAATTAGACTTCTAAGTTTCTTATTTAGTTTTATAAGAGGGGACTTGCCTTTAAGGGCATTGCTTTCTCTAATTTTGGCCATGAGCTTTCTTCTTTTATTATACACCATGCTTAGGTGAGGATTCCAACAGTGAGATTTGCTTTTAGCGTTTGTTTTGGGTTTATTTCTGGTAGGTACAACAGCCTCTATGAAGCCATTCATATGTTTGTACAGTGACTCTGTGAATAATTCTGTAGAGGTAGTTGTGGTCTTGGTGTTGAGATAAACCTTGAATTTTGATAAGCCGTCACTTAATAGGGTGTAATCTGCCTTTGAAAAGTTCCTAACTGTTACTGGATTAGCTGGATTTTCTGGGTTGATTTTTGCTTCAAATGGGATAGATTTGTGATTCAACCTTATTACTGAGGATGTGACATGGGGAGGGGGGAGGAGATGTAGCACTCTGCCATGTTTGTGAGTATCAGATCCAGTATATCTGATCCTCTGGTTGTAGCATGCACTCTCTGTTCCAGGATGCTTGTGTTAATAAAGCCCAGGAAGCAGTAGTTAAAGTCATCCAGTTTTAGAATGTTTGGTTGGATGCTTAGCATCTCTAGTAGGTTTAGACAAGAGTCATGAGACTCAAGGGGCATAGATGGTGACCTGCAGTTACCCATGATATGGTGAGGGAAGTTACTTATGGTGACTTGGATATGGATGAGTTCCATGTTATCATCAAGTTTAACCAACCTGGAGGTATATTTGTTGATAACATAGATTGAAGCACCTCAACCTTTGGCCTCAGTCTGTGCTGTTGTTGGTATAAATGTGTGGAAGGCACTGTAGCATTCCACTTCATGCCTACTTTCTATGGCTTTAAACAAAGCCTCAGTCACAGAACAGATGTCTACATTCTCCAGAATGAGGAAGGCTTGAAAAGTGTGGAGTTTTATGTTTAGTCAATGACGTCTCAGAAGTAACACCTTAAGGTTACTTGTAGACTTTTTCACTAAGTTGGTAGTTTCATCTTTTTGGCATGGCCTAAAAAGGTTCTCAGGGGGTGTATAAAGTTTTAGCCAGTATCCAAAAGCGTAGTGGGGGCAGGTGCAACCCATTCTTAGCAAATGTGTTTTTTTGACCATTTTCTCCCATACTGACAGATACTGGATCCCCCTGGACTGACACCAGAAACTAAGCCAATTATTAAAAGCAATCATTTTCATAGGTACATAGAAGGTTACTAGGCTAATGGCCCTAGAGCTCTTACAAGCATAGCCATATTTATCCAGTGTTGCCCAAATTTTCGACATTGTCAAAATCAACATTTTATGTTCTTACTGTGGCGCTATCCTTGAAGGCAGAATGCTGCTCAATGCAATGCTCATACCTATCTGTGAAACATATTCCATGAGATCCGTTATGTCTCTTTATGTCTCGTGTTTGTGCAGTTTTTGCCCTTGTTTAAGCTCCGTGGATCCCCTTTTGGCATCCTAAAGCCTACAAGAGCAGCAGAGGACAAAGACTTTTTTGATTCAATCCAAGTATCACAGCTTTACCTGCTTATATTACTGCTTACTGCACTTGTTCTGCCATTTTTTCACCCTAAATTCAACTCCATTTATTGTAGTTTTAGCTACACACTCAAGTGTGCTAGTCTGCACTGAGTTTTAAGTATCTGCTTGCCTTTTATTGCAATCATATTGAGTTTTAAACTGTGCACTGTTGTCCTTTTACTGTATTTGCCCTCACTAAGTGTATTCACTGTTTACCTGTAAATAAGAAAAAAAAAAGCAATCTAGCTTGTTTGCGTTTCTTCCCACTTTTCTTAAAGGAAAACAACAGGATATTAAAGCAGATTCCCCAACCTGCTGACTCTTCCAGTCCCTGTTCTTTGACAAAGCTTAAAAAAAAATCACCCTTGCAGCTTTAAAAAATAACCCACTCAACTGTTTTCCCTGTTCTGCTTCCTAGCTTTCTATACTGTTTTTGTTTCACTTTGCAAACCAACTTGAAAAACCTGTAGCTGGCTCTGAAATTATGATGTCACATCTGCCATCTGCTCTTGCTCTAGCTATTGGGATGTTTCCTCCCCCAAAGTGATGTAATCCCAGGGTTGCCAGATTTCGTATCGGCAAGGTAGGGACAAAAAAAAAAAGGTCTTTAATGCAGAACACAGTTCCACATTAAGGATCTGCACTAAATAGATCTGCAGTAAACACGGAACCCGTATACCGGCATATGGTCCAATCAAAAATCGCTAAACACGGAGCTACTTCTGTTTAATGCGGAACACAAGAAGCTCCGTGTTTACCGATTTTTGATTGGCCTGTATGCCAGGAATACAGACCAATCAAAAAAAAAAAAAAAAAAAAAAAAAAAACAAAGCGGAGGCTGGCCGTGATTTAAACCGGCAGGGCGGGACTCGGGATCAGGCTGCTGATCTCGGGACAGTCCCGCCCAAATAGGGACGTCTGGCAACCCTGTGTAATCCCCACCTGATTTGCATGCTGTATAGAAGAGCCAGTGTTCCTCCCACATTGTGATGTCAGACCTGCCTTACCCAGCCCACTCAACCTAATAAAATCCATGTGGTGTGTGGAACTCCTTTTCATTGTACGTGTATCCTGTCGACTGCATTTGTTTGAGGGACTTCTGAAAAGTTTGGATTGCCGGCATTTTCGTCTGCATTATGTGCTTCATTGGTAAGATAAGTCTTCCTAGTGAATTAAAAATGTAATTCTACACACAGCCCCTGTTTGAATGCACTTCTAGCCCTATTTTGTGCTGCCTGATATAGATTATGACTCTCTTCTGAACAGGAATACTCTCTTCCTCCCTATGAGGATTCTGCTGCTGAAGAATCTATCCCTTCAGCCTCTCCTCCTGAGGATTATTTTTTTGGGGAAACCCTGCATACCATGAGGGAGCACTTCCACTGGGAGAGCCAAGACTACTCAGAATCTAAGAAAAGGCTCAGAGACTTTCCTTTACTACCTCAGCACAGGCCTCTTGCTATCCCCCCTGTTTTAGACATTGTAGATGATGTATTTTCAGAGTCCGGCCTGTCTCCTGACTCTTTACCCCCTGCACCTGTTCAGCCAGACAGATACTACAGGATTCCAGATTCACATAAATTTCTTAATAAAAACCCTGCTGCTGACCCAGAGACTATTTCTCAGGGTCCCAAAGGGGTCAAAGCTTCCACTGAAAAAAAACCCCTATCCCCTCTGATAGGGATTCAAGGGCACTGGACAGATGGGGGAAAAAGGTTTACACTTCTGTTACCTTGGCTGAGAGGGCTTAAAATTGTCAATTTCATATGCTTAAATATCAGCAATACTTAATGTCACTGCTTAAACAGAAAATATTAACAAATTCTGAATGTGCAGAAAACAAGGAAATGCAGGATTTATTGCATGCTACTGAACAAGTGGGAAGGCATACTTTGCAATGTAGTTTTGATTCTCTGGAGGCCTCTTGCAGGGCCGCTGTTACGGGTTCTGTCATTAGGAGGCATGCTTCATTAAAGGAACAGAATCTGCCTGATCATGTTAAAGCAAAATTATTAGATGCTCCGTTACAGCATGATACTTTGGTGTTAAAGCAGAGGAGGTGTTGAAGAAAATGGAGGACAAAGCAAAGTCTATGCAGACAGTTAAGGATTTCTTACAGGTACAGCCACCCAGATTTAGCAGGAACTGGCCCACAAAGAACTGGTCTTTTCTAGTGTCTGACAGGCCACAAAGAGGCAGATACAGATGCCCCAGAGGCAGATCCCAGCCCCAAGGCTCATACAGGCCTAAACAATGGGGTGCTTCTACCTCCAAAAGCAGAGAAGACAAATCACAGCTATACAGGAAACAGTCCCAATGACTTTCCTCTGCCAGCACCAAGCACTTATCTTTTGGCAGCCCCCTTAGGGGGAAAATTAGCACTTTTTTCACAAAATTGGCACATGATCACCCAGGACAAATGGGTCTTGAATATAGTGTCTCAGGGCTACAGGTTCCACTTTCACACCCTGCCAAGGGCAAAAGGTATGCCATACAATCAATGGGCAGAGGCACAAAAGCAAGTTTCATCCCTCATGGACATGAGGGCCATTCAGCGAGTACCACAGCAAGAGCAGGGACAAGGATTTTACTCAAGACTTTTCTTGGTACCCAGAAAGGACAAAGCCTGGAGATCAGTACTGGACCTGTCTATTCTAAACACATTTCTGGACGTTCCAAAATTCAAAATGTTGACTTTGCAGCAGCTACTGCCCATGCTGGGCAAGAAGGCTTGGCTTGTAACTTTGGACCTAAAAGAGGCATACCTGCATGTCCCAATCAGACAGTCTTGCAGAAGATGCCTCAGATTCATAGCTGGCTCAATGCACTACCAATTATCTGCACTGCCCTTTGGCTTACCTACTGCACCCAGGGTCTTCACAAAATGCCTGACACCAGTAATTGCATTTCGCAGACAAAGAGGAATTCAAATATATCCTTACTTGGACGACTGCCTTATTCAAGCAGAGAACAAGGACATTCTACTAAAGCATCTGGCATTTGTAAAAAGATTACTAATTTGCCTAGGGTACACAATAAACAAAAATAAATCAAAACTAGTACCCTCTCAAGCGATAATATTCCTGGGTGCAAGCTTAAATACAACTGCCCAGATGGCTTATCTCACGCCAGACAAACAAAGGCAACTGACTTCTTACTTCAAAATGTTGGCAACAAAGACCCAGTTATCTGCAAGAAAAATTCTGCAGGCTTTGGGCTTCATGGCATCCTGCATCCTGCTAATTCCATATGCCAGACTGCATATGAGGAAACTACAGTGGTATCTAAAAAGTGTTTAGACTCAACATTGCCACAGCCTGGAAACATTAATTACCCTCATTCCCTGCCTGAAACAGTAGTTTCGATGGTGGGCACAGGCCTTGTCACCACAACAAGGGACAGCCATTCACTTTACCTACAGACAGGCAGACACTAACAACGGATGCATCAGATTATGCCTGGGGGGCCCACATGGCAAAAAAATGTATTCAAGGCACATGGCCCGCAAGACAGATGCATCTTCATATCAATCAAAAAGAGATGCGAGCTGTTCAAAATGCCCTGACAGCTTTCAAGGATCTACTTCATCCAGGACAACTACTAATAAAGACGGACAATACTACAGTCATGTGGTACATAAACAAGCAGGGAGGCACACATTCCTACCCCATCTGCAGACAAGCCATGACTTTGTGGGACACAGCATTGACTTACCAAGTTCAACTGCAAGCACAATTCCTGCCAGGAAAGATAAATACTCTGGCAGACTAACTAAGCAGATGAGTGGAAACTGGATCCACAAGTCTTCAGCATGATAACAAAGAAATGGGGATGCTCAGACATAGATCTGTTTGCCTCCCCTCACAACTGCCAACTACAGAGATTCTGGACAAGGACTTATCACAAGCAAGCATGGAAAGTGGAGGCCTTATCCTTCAGCTGGAAAAACCTAACAGTATATGCCTTTCCTCCACTGCCTCTCCTCCCAGAGGTACTCCTAAAGGTCAGACGAGAAAAGCCAAAAATGATACTGGCCACGCCAGCACTGGTACCCAATCCTAAAGAACTTGTCTCAAGGTCCAGCCTGGACATTGCCTCAAATTCCTCACTTACTGACCCAACAAAACAATCAGATCCTGCACAGCCAACTCAGAACCTTAAATCTGGCAGCATGGCGGATAATGTAGCCATTCAGAACACTCCTCTCTCCAAAGCTGTGATGGATGTTATTTTGGAGGCCAGGAGGCCCAGAACCAGAAAATCTTATTCAGAAAAATGGAAAAGATTCTGTGCTTGGAACCAGGCACAAGGAATTGACACATTTGTTCAAACATTCCTCAGATTTTACAATACTTAACTGAGATGCTGGACAGAGGCCTATCCTTTTCATCAATTAAGATCCATGCCTCTGCCATTTCAGTCCATTACAATACGGAACCACCTATCATTTCTCATTCTTTAATAAGGCAGTACCTCAGAGGGGCCAAAAATGTAAGACCTCCAAGGAGAGTACCAATACCTACATGGGACCTCAGTTATGTCTTGGAAAAACTCACACTGCCTCCTTTTGAGCCAGCCTCAACAGCTGATATAAAATTCTTATCCTGGAAAACAGCTCTGCTCCTAGCAATAACCTCTGCAAGATGAGTCTCGGAGTTACAGGCACTCGTGGCTGTGGAACCTTTTATCACTTTCCATCCAGACAGGGTTTCTCTGAGGACAAACCCGACATTTATGCCTAAGGTGGTGTCCAGTGTGGCCCTTAACCAAACCATTCACTTGCCTACCTTTAATCCAAACCCAGAGAACAAGGGTGAGAGACTTCTGCATTCTTTGGACATACACAAACAGCTACGCTTCTACTTGGATAGAACTAAAGCTTTCAGAAAGACTGAGCAACTTTTAGTGGCATATGCTGCAGGATCACAAGGAAAGGCTATTGCAAAACAGACTATTTCAAAATGGATAGGCCATTGCATTTGTTTCTGCTATTCACAACATGGCAAATTGGTGCCTAAGGACATTAGGCCACATTCAACCAGAGCAGCAGCCTTCCTCAGAGGAGTACCAACCAAAGACATCTTAGAGGCTGGAACTTGGAGTTCGGTGCACAACTTTACAAAGCACTACCACTTACCTCTCTACTCTAAATCCAGAGCAGGCTTTGCCACTGCAGTTCTGCAGGGCCTCATAGCCTCTCCTAATCCTATTTAGCCCCAGCCACCCATCCTCAGCTTTGGGATTCAACCCAAGAGTAATGACTGCAACAGTGAAACACGATGAACATAGTACAGTTGTGTACCTACCATAAATATAGATGTTCCGAGTGTATTCACTGTTGCAGTCCAGGTTACCCTCCCACCATCCCCCTTTCTTTTGCTGGGTCTTAGCTGTACTTCTTTATTCTATACAACCTATGTGGTGTATTTGCTTGTAGATGAAGGAAATGATTACCTTAGTGCATGCATGTTTATTGGCATAATTTTTAGCCTACCCTTTTGGGGGCACCTGACATCTGGGGCAAGAAAAACTGAAGAAAATGGCATCGGCTGCATCTTTTATACCCCTGGCGCACTGATGTCAGGGAAGAGGTGATAGCAACCAATGCCGGACCAAGACTTTGGAATTCAGGCCGACTGCGGGTAGCCTGCCAGCAGGATAACCCAAGAGTAATGACTGCAACAGTGAATACACTCGAACATCTACATTTATGGTAGGTACACAACTGTACTTTCTGCTGAGTCAGCATAGCAGGAGCATTTGTTATGAATGGAGAATACTATATAATTTCATCAGCGGCACCCATTTGTTTCCACTTATATGTATTATTAGCATTGATATTTTGCAATAACACTGGTCTTGTACGAACTGACCGTTCACACAGGTTTGCTAGATTGTCTTACTGTAACACATCAGTAGCTTTAGTGGTGTTAATTGTACCTTGTCAGATTTTTCAGTTATGGACATTGAAATTGCTTTATCAGCATAGGCAGTATGATTAGTGATGTGTGTGAATGCAAGCAAGGGGCAAGTGTGTGAGTGTGTGTGTGTGTGTGTGTGTGTGTGTGTGTGTGTGTGTGTGTGTGTGTGTGTGTGTGTGTGTGTGTGTGTGTGTGTGTGAATGCAAGCAAGGGGCAAGTGTGTGTGTGTAAATACAAGCAAGGGGCAAGTGTGTGTGTGTGACTACAAGCAAGGGGCAAGTGTGTGTGTGAATACAAGCAAGGGGCAAGTGTGTGTGTGAATACAAGCAAGGCAGTGTGTGTGTGTGTGTGTGTGTGTGTGTGTGTGTGTGTGTGTGTGTGTGTGTGTGTGAATGCAAGCAAGGGGCAAGTGTGTGTATGTGTGTGTGTGTGTGTGTGTGTGTGTGTGTGTGTGTGTGTGTGTGTGTGTGTGTGTGCGTGTGTGCGTGTGTGTGTGTGTGTGTGTGTGTGTGTATGAATGCTTACTAAGCTGGGCATTAATCCCTACATCACTCGATGGGTTGCCAACTGGCTTACTGGCAGAACCCACGCTGTAAAAGTAGCCCACTCCAAATCCAGCTTCTGACAAGTCAGAGTACCTCAGGGGTCAGTCCTGGGACTGCTCTTGTTTGGCATCTACTTCTCCGAAGTACAGGCCAGCACTAAGGGATTCTGGCTAACAAAGTTCACAGATGACTACAAACTGGGAGCCATTATTGAATCCCTAAACGTTGTGGATACTCTAGAAAAGGGCCTTACAGAAACAGATGCTTGGTGCCAGAGCCATGGGCTCAAGCTCAGTGCCAAGAAATGTATAGTTATCCCCTTTGGGAAAAAACATGTACCCATTCTGGGACATGCAACACTTAAAGAAACCCCAATCCCTCAGAGCTACATGCTCCAGGGATCTAAACCTTGTCATTAGAGATCTAAACCTTGTCATCACAATAAGCAAATGCTGGAGGGATAGGTTCCTGACTCAGAGACTGCCCAGACTCTGGAATAGACTGCCCATACATGTCAAGCAGACCGCCTCTTTGGCCCTTTTCAAACGGAACACTGACGATTGGATGGGAGAAAGAAATTAACCCCGGGGATCACGTCACTCACCCTGCTAGACAGGGGTCCAGGGTAGAAAATAGTGTGGAAGTAATAGCCAGGGAATTGTTATGGCTAGGCTTGTATAAGCCCTAGGGCCGATATCCTAGTACCAACCTATGAACCTATAGTTAACTGACTGCTATCAGAAGGAAGAAGCCGTTGGGTCATTTTAGCTGTTGCCAAACAAACTTTGTGTCTGTGTGATAAGGGGCAAGTGTGTGCGCATCTGTGTGAAAAGGGGCAATTGTGTGCCCGTTTGTGTGATAAAGGGCACTCTGCCAGTATCTGCTGAATTTTACAAAACCACTTTTATCTCTAAAGCTGTCCCAGCACAATCTGGTAGTTAGATGTAACTTTAAATACACTACACTGGTATGTTCTTCATATACTGAATTGATAAAGTCTGTTTTGTGATTTATGATTTAGTGTTGAATTGTCACTTAATTCCATTAGGTACTGGTGTGCCTTTGCTGGGTAATTTTTTCCCTGTGGTTGTGGAACTGTGTAGTTATAAAGACAGGAAGAATTTGATTGTTCCCAGGTGGTGTGGGCATGGTTGCTTAACCCTCCCCTCAAAACCGTACCACCTTTAGTTTTGCAGCCATGTTTGGATGGATTTGGATCAGGGTGATTGCAGTTTATAGGTCTCCTTTTTGCTGGGATTTATGTAAGACCCCTAAAGTGGGAAGGATGAAAGTTTAAAAATAAAACATCTTTCATGAAAGGTCTGAGGTGGAAGACTGTGTATGTGGTTATGCTGATAAGAACTGGAAATTCTGTATTAACACTAATGTACAGTAGACAGTTTATTGGACTGTGCTGTAGAAGCTGAATCTGTGGACAGGTTTACTGGGCTGTGTAAAGTAGGGCTCACTAGTGTTGGATTAAAGTACATTAATAATGCTGTAGGTGGAAAACTGTTCAATGGATGCATTTCATGTACAATTTGAATGGAGCGGCTTGATGTGTAAGATCTGTGTAGGCATGTGTTTCTGTTCCTGATGTCTGCACAGCCAAAGTACATAATTACTCGTGCATTCCCCGGACAAAGGCCTGGGGTCATTCTTGGTGTTGCCAAACAAACTTGTGGTTATGTGTGTGAAAGGGTGAGTGTGTGAGCTGAGTGAGTGTGGTGTGTGAGCTGAGTGAGTGTGGTGTGTGAGCTGAGTGAGTGTGGTGTGTGAGCTGAGTGAGTGTGGTGTGCGAGTTGAGTGAGTGAGTGAGTGGGTGAGTGTGTGATGAGTGAGCGAGTGTGGTGAGTGGGTGAGTGTGGTGAGTCGGGTGAGTGTGT
Organism: Protopterus annectens; assembly: GCF_019279795.1. Taxonomy (NCBI): domain Eukaryota; kingdom Metazoa; phylum Chordata; order Ceratodontiformes; family Protopteridae; genus Protopterus; species Protopterus annectens. The sequence goes on from NC_056743.1 coordinate 1,266,782,360, forward strand.
GTGGGTGAGTGTGGTGGGTGGTGAGTGAGTGTAGTGAGTGTAGGTGGGTGGTGAGTGAGCGAGGGTAGTGAGTGGGTGTGGGTGAGTGGTTGAATGTGGGTGAGTGGTTGAGTGTGGGTGAGTGGTTGAGTGTGGGTGAGTGGTTGAGTGTGGGTGAGTGTGGGTGGGTGAGTTGAATGTGGGTGAATGAGTGAGGGTGGTGAATGAGTATGGGTGGGTGAGTGTGGGTGGGTGAGTGTGTGTGGGTGAGTGAGTCTGGTGAGGGTGGTGAGTGAGTGTGGGTGAGTGAGTGTGGGTGGTGAGTGTGGGTGGATGAGTGAGTTGAGTGAGCGTGAGTGTGGTGAGTGAAGTGTCTGCGTGAGAGCGAGTGGTGAGTATGGTGAGTGAGTGTGGTGAGTATGGTGAGTGAGTGGGGTGAGTGTGGTGGGTGAGTGTGGTGGTGGGTGAGTGTGGTGGGTGGTGAGTGAGTGTGGTGAGTGGTGAGTGAGTGAGTGTGGTGAGTGGTGAGTGAGTGAGTTGAGTGTGGGTGAGTGTGGTGAGGTGAGTGGGTGAGTGTGGGTGAATGAGTGAGTGTGGGTGAGTCTCATTTTTGGATGTAATTTCTAAATTTTGTAAACTTTGTTTTTGTATTGTCATATTGCTTTACATTGCCCTACCGATATGTGACAAAGTACAGGCAGAAGCACAGTAACAGCTGCAAAACCTAAGAGCATAAATTTGCAATAACCATGCATATACATTAATTGCATGTTTTTACATAAGAAGCAGATGTCTGTCACAATTAATCGACAACACTACATCAGATTACAAGAAGTATGCAATACCGTAATTTTTAAAATTATGTCTTAAAAAAGCATGTTGGTGCTGTCATGCAAGTCTGTGAAATATTTCATGTTTATAGTGTGTCATTTGTTAGCTATTTAATCAAACAGGAAGGAAAAATAAGTGAAGTTTGATGCTTTGCAAAACGGTGATTATTCCCATTGCTATGTAGCTTGGTTCTAAATTTGACTGGAGGAGTGCAACAAAAAAAGTGTCCCACTGTAAGGAGGGAAAGGCTGACAAGAAAACAGTACATTACTCTGGTCACCTGCTGTGAGCTGTCAATCACATGCAGATAATGAGTCAAATTACCCTTAGCTGTTTGACAGCTAGGGAAGGTAGGTGTGAAGTGGGGGGGGAGATGCCTTGAAGAGCTAGATTTCAGCCTTCACAAAAGAAAGCAAGTTAGCATTTCTAAGAAACAAAAGCAATAAAATGCACTTTTCAGTTCTGTTCTGTAACATTTGCACTGCTTGTGTTTGAAGTAGTCATTGAAAAAGGATAACATTTTAATCAAAAGTAGGGGACTTTAATAGGGTTACCACCTGTCCCATTTTGCGAGGGACAGTCCCTCTTTGGGCAGTTGTGTCCTGACAAAAAAATTGTAAAAATGGCAAATGTCCTGAGATTTTAGGACAAAATTATTTCCTATATTTTATGCAATAGTTGCATAAAACAGTTATTCTGTATCTAAAATACCTAAATGTTATAAGAAACAGAATAAGCAACTAAAATGCTACAAGAATAAGTTTTTATTTAGGCAAAAAAGTTAAGTTCTATCAATTGTACTGACCGTGGGTATGTGTTGGCCTGTAAAATCTGATGTTTGTACCAAAAATGTCCCACTTTGGCCATTTCAAAAGGTGGCAACCCTAGACTTTAAGACAGCAGTGAATGCCTGTTAAGTCAATGAAGTGACAGCAGCTTAAGGGAAAACGTGGCAGAGCTGATGCAATCTTTTGGAGACAAATAATGCATTCTGGGATACTTAGAGGCAGGGCAAACAGTCTCAATTATTTCAAAATGCCAGCCCCCATGTGGTCAGAGTCAGAAATTGCATATAAAAATATCTAAAAAGCTCTAAATAGTCCCAGAGTGCTGTTAAAATATAGGAAACACCAAACCATGATGAAATAAATATGTTTTTTGAGTCTGAGGGTGCGGTTGTCCTTTAACCAGTATAGTCCATTTACAGATTTTGCTGTATTCAGGACTGTTTTCATAGTTTCTGAGTGCCCCATACCTTTCTGTGATAGAGGGAAGGCTCTCCGCCTATCAGTGAGAGAGGTAAGCACTGGGCAGCCTATCAGTCGCAAGAGGAGTGGTTTCAAACTTGGAAAGTGTAGCTTAATGCCCTTTTAGACAGCATTTCTATCCCTTTTAACTTTCTGCCTTAAAAACCCATGTTTGGGTGGTTTTGCTCATCATACAGCCCTGCTAAGCTAGGGTTAAACTATTGTTGGTGCCACAAAGTCTAATCTTCAAATTTTCCCTTAAATTTTGCCAATCTAATATCCATTTGCACTCAACTTGAGTATCAAAGCCTAGCACTTTCTCAAAGCCTCTCATAGCTTTTACTGGAGCATTCTTATTGCTACCAGCACTAGACAACTTCATTACTATTAAATTAACACCCATCCAGGTATGTCTAAAGGTCAGTTCCTTGTGCTTACTCCTCGTAACCTGGTGAACTTGGGCATCCTGAGGCAATGTAGCAACTGCCTCATGTACACAGACAACCCTGTCCTTCTACCTCCCAACACCCAGACTTGTGAGCAATGCACCTATATATCCAAGTTGGAAGCAAAGAACTGTCATGCCATGACTGAACTTGCCAGCCAAGAGGAGAAGGTCAACATCTGCACCACACCATATGAAACATATAGTCCTCTAAAACATACACCACTACAGTCCTTACATAGAAACACAAAATACACACCCACCTTTGCGGAGGATCTCATTAAAAATCATCTCAAACATGAGAGACCGCCAAGGCAGACAATCAAGCAACCACCACACCATGGTACAAACCGCGCAATATATAGTTCACATGAACAGTTTGTCACCTAAAAAAAGCCCCTAAGGCAACACAGTATACCCAATACACTAGTTATATGTGATTCAATAGTAAGGCACACTGATGTCCCACTCACCAGGTTGAAGAAGGAGAAAGTTACAGTTAGCTGCCTGTCAGGTGCCAGAATCTGCCACATAACACATGCACTCAGGTCACTCCATAGCAGGTACAAATAAGACTCGGCCATTGTCCATGTTGGTGTGAACAACCTGCGATGTACCTCTCTGGACTACATGAAAAGAGACATGGGGGAGCTCTCAGACCATGTAGCCCAGGCATGTATGATTATAGCCCTGAGTAGTATCCTGCCATCACCCAGAATGATACCACAGTACAAGCAGAAAATGATTGACTTCAACAATTGACTAAATTTCTGGTGTCATCCAGTATCTGTCTGCCTGGGATGATATGATCAACAGACTGCAATGCTTCACCAGAGATGGCCTGCGTCTGCTACACCTGGGAATCCAGATACTGGTTAAGGTGCTTGCCATCCCATAGTGCCTTTTTTAGGCAATGACCTGATGTCAAAAGTACCACTGTAACTGCTACAACCAAACGGAATCCGAAGGTTATGCTACTCTGTGCTAGAAGTTTGAATCTCAAAATGCACTCACTCAAAACCCTCCTTAAAATGGAGAACATCCATGTCTGTGCAGTAACTGAAACCTGGTTCAAGGGTCCAGAGAGCACCCCCGCGATACCAGGCTATAATTCATACCCAACTTTTAGGCCCCAAAACCTGGACCAAAGCACTAAAGGCAGCAGTGTCTCCATATTCATAATGGATATACACACCTCCAGATTAGTACTTACAACTTAACACTTCAGAGATACTCCAGGTTCAACTAAAATTGGGTAAGACAGCAATCCAGGTGGTTGCCTGCTATAGGTCCCCACCATGTCTGAAGACTTCCACTCCACATTCCTAACATCCTGGAACATACCAAAGTGCAACACAACACCCTAATACTGGGGGACTTTAATTACCCCTACATAAACTGGGAAAATGACTCAAGTACTAACTTGCTCAACGATTCTTGGAATTCATAAATTCCAGTGCCCTGGGCCAACTTGTTCTTCCCCCCACTAGGGGTAACAACATCCTCGATTTGGTTATAACTAACATGAGCAACTGCTGCTCTACACCTGACGTTAACTCCTCCCTGGTCAGATCTGACCACAAGCTAATCACCGTGGATACCTACATCCCCCACCGTAAAGAAAACCACTGTAAAAAACTTCTCCAAAGCAAACTTTGGGCTCCTAAAAACAGGGGTGGCAAACTTTACGATGCTCATGCATTTGAATAATATCTGCTCAACTGCTAAATCACACACCATTGTGCTGTACGAACACATTCACAAGTGCATAAATAGAGTCATCCCAAACAGAACCAAGACGCTTACCTCCAAAAAAGGAAGCCAATCTGGTGGTCCCCTACCATAAAAAAACTCTACAACAGAAGGAAGAAAGGGTTGCAGAAAAGGGTAAAGTCCCAAGACTGGAAGAAATCCCTAGCTAACCTTAGCAAAAAATTGAGATACTTCATCAAATACTCTAAAGCTATGAAAACAAAATAGCAGCAAATACTAAAGACAACCATAAGGCATTCTATAGTTATGTCAAGAATCTTCAGGGCAACACTCAGGTCTGCTCTGAACTACAGCACAATGGCAACACATATACCAAGCCAGCTGACATTGCCAATATATAGGCTGATAGGTTCAGTAAAACTTTACCCCGCTTTCACCCCCCAAAGGCCCAATCGCAATTCCAGAGGAGTGTCAAGCTCCTAATATTACTGCTGCTCAGGTTAAAACCGCACTGTCTAAAGCCAAGAACACAACTTCCATGGGACCCGATAATATCCCTTGATGCATCCTGCATGATCTACAAAATGAACTGGCACCACACCTGAGTGCCCTGTTCAATCATAGCCTCACTTCAGGCTCTGTACCCACCAAATGGTGAATGGCCACAGTCACCCCACTCCACAAAGAGACTACAGACCTGGAAATTACTGCCGCATTAGCCTGATTAGTCTGATATGCAAGGGTATGGAGCATATCATCGTGGACCTTATAAATAGGGATATAGGAAGCCTCCAAACTCTGGACCCCACACAGTTCGGATATGTGAAGGGTAGATCATGCCTGCTCAATCTGGTAGACTTCTTTGAGTCTGTCACAAGAGCTGTGGACGAGGGCAAGGTGGTACACACAGCCTATCTCGATCTTGCCAAGGCCTTTGATACCATTCCCCACTCGGGAATCATTGATAGACTCACTAATTTAGGCATTAACCCCTATGTCACAAAGTGGGTTGCTAAATGGCTCATGGATAGAACTCGCACTGTGAAGGTTGCAGGCTCCAAATTGGACTACTGACCAGTCACAAGTAGTGTGCCACAGGGATCTGTCCTGGGTCCCCTTTTGTTTGGCATCTACTTCTCAGAGGTTCAAGCTAACACAAAAGGACTCTGGCTGACGAGGTATGGGGATGATTGCAAACTGGGAGCCATTATAGAATCCTAAACTGATGTAGACATCCTACAAAAGGGCCTCACTGGCACCAATGACTGATGCCTGAACCATGGTCTTAAACTAAATGCCAAAAAAAGCATCATTATTCCCTTTGGGAAAAACTCTGTGCCCATGAACTACCACATCAACGATGTTCCATTTAACTCAGAAGATGTAATAAGAGATCTGGGAACACAGGTTGAGAGCAGCCTCCCCTTTGACAACCACATCGCCACTGTGGTTAGAAAATCCTTTTATCTGGCACACCTCATCACAAAGGGTTCCTCATCTAGGAAGAAAGAGGTCATCAATTCTCTCTACCCATCCTTCATTAGACCTGTTATAGAATACAATGTCCCTTTTAACATGTATTTCACTAGACACCTGCAACAGCTGGAAAGGCCACAAAAAATACCTCACCAAGAGGATACTAGGCCTTAAACACATGCCCTATACTAACAGACTCAAAAAACTCCAGCTATACTCAGTCTGATATCACCTCCTTAGAGGCAATTTCTGCTTAACCTACAAAGCCATGTCTGACCCAGAGCTGCTAGACATGCTACATCTAAAAAAGAACAATACAATCATGCCACACATTCCAGGGACCTCAGTCTAGTTACCACATTAAATAGAACATGCTGGAGGGATAGGTTCCTTACCCAGAGACTGCCCATGCTCTGGAACAGATTCCCCATCCACATCAAGCAGAGCTCCTCCCTGGCGCTCTTCAAAAGAAATCTTTACGAGTGGATGGGAAAAAGAAAATTCACCCTGGGGATCACTTCAGCTGCCCTGCTAGATAGAGGCAATGGGAACTAAAGTCTGTTGACATGATACTAGGGATTCTTATTGGCTAGGCTTACATAGGCCCCAGGGCCATTAGCCCAGTACACACCTATGAAGTTATATAGTCCAGTGAGGTATTTCTCAGGTCATTTACACCCACATGGACTATGGTAGAATCATACTGGTACCTGGGGTGCAGTAACTTGAATGTGTGTGTGATAGTGCAGATCCTGGCTCCAGATAGGCAACTAACAGTTATCTTCTTATTGTCTAACCTGGTGAGTGGAACATCTGTGTGTTGCACAATGGAGTCCCTAGTGACAAGAGTATTAGGTAAATAATATGCTTGTCTTATGGGCTTTATTCTTCAGTGACCGTTGGGTGTAGGCTTATGTGGGTTGTTTGATGTTGCTTTTACTGTGCGCTTTAATAATTACCGAGGAAAGGTGTTGCCATTAGATGGCTTAGTCGGTCTTTGAAGTTTGGGAAGGTTTCTTTTAAGTTCCTCAGCTTAAGAAGATTTATGTTTGTGTGACAAGTGGCATGTGTGAGGGATGTATTGTGAGTTCTTCACAACTCAAAAGTCCACAAAAGGAACTTCTTCCAACAAGGAATTTATTAAACTTCACAGAACAAGTATGTTCTGTGAAGTTTAATAAATTTCTTGGTGGAAAAAGTTCCTTTTGTGGATTTATGAACAGCCAGCAGTTCTTCTTTTTCTGTTTTTTGCTTCATTTGAAACTTTCAGCAGTTGGCCCTGTGTTCTTCACAACCTAATTTGTAAGCGAGAATTTTGCCTCCAAGGAAACTGTGGGTTTACATCTCTTGCATACTGTATTAGTTTCCTTAAGAATTAACTCATTGTCTGATAACATGAGACAATTGTTACATTGTCTCAGGATGTCAAGATCTACCAAGTTGACTGCAGAGACATTTGGAAATTGCATATCCTTGTTGTTCAGTCCTGTATTAGGGTAGGCTACTATCGTTTAAGGATTAGGTTTCAACAAGGGTTTTCTAGAGTGGTAGATGGGAAACATGTATAAATACCTCACACAACAGACAATAGTAATGAAAAGGAAAGGAAGGGACTTTAGAAGTCAGATTACCATAATGGGTGTAAGCATGAGACACAGCCTTTTTAAACCACAACAGGAGGAGGGAAGAGGGTTGGAGAAAATTTCAAGCTTCAAGAAAGAGTTCTTAATCTTCTTTTGTGGATATAATCAGAAGCTGGATTTCTTTTCTAGTATTTAGCAGAAGTGCACCACACAAATCAAGCTTTAGTGGCCATAATAAATTCCAGGAACAGTGATATATAGCTTTACGACACCAACGATAATTCAATTAGTAAACAGATCAGCAAATAGCAGCTCCAACAAGGCCCCTACTCATCAAAGCCAGTATCACTTTCGTTAAAACTATTTCTGACCCAGAGGCCTGTTAGCTACTTTTAAAAGGGCATGTTAATATAAAGAAACAAAATATTTATTTACAAAAAGTCAAATAATTTACTTACAACAATCCAGAGATTAACCAAGTACAAAACAGATCTTAATTTTCTGTTGTGGAGATAATCGGAAGCTAGATTCCTTTGTTTAGTGTTTAGCAAAAGTGCTACACACAACACTAACCCAGTACACTACTCCTATCCAAAGAAATATAAGGAAGACTAGATACATGCTTGGTATTCTGTTTCATTTTGAGAGGAAAGATGGAGCCAACAGTGTTACTAATGGCAGCAGCAGCATCCCCAGGGATGCATGCAGCATTCTGACACAATGGGGAAACCTTCCTTGTTCCTGCTCCCAGGACTGACAAGAATGGCTCTCCCTGGACTGGATCAAGATGGCTGCACACCAATTAACAACTAAACTTCAGCTCCCCCACTGTGGAAAAAGAAACTCAAAGACAGGAGCCAAAAACTCTGTCACTTTTAGTAAATTCGGTTACTGGCTAGTAAGTACACTGCCTGGATGCCTGTGAAGAAGAAACTAAGAGAGCCTGAAAGAAAATCAACTATCAAAGGTGAAAGGAAAACACTGAATGGAAAGAATTCTGCAGCTGTTCAACAAAAAGCAGTTTAAGCTGCAGGTTTGGTGCAATAAATGGCTTTGAGTAATCTAGAGGAAAAATATATAAAATTTGCCTGGAGATGATTAAAATAAATGAAACACTGAAGGAGTATATCAACTCAAATAACAAAAGGCTGGAAAAATGGAGGAAGCTTTAAATAAATATTCAGATGAGCTGGTAAAATGGCAAAAATCAGAGGTCGACATGAAGAAAAGGCTGGTTGTGTATGAGATTCTTCAAAAAGAGATGTTTCAAAAATGGTAGAATTAGAGGAAAGAGCACATAAAGAAAATTTAAGATTTGCTGCTATACCAGAGCACTAGAAGGAGCAGACTGTATTTATTTTATGCAGGTAAAAATAAACAATGGGACTGGTACTCCACAACAGGAACTGTTAATTGAAAGGGCACACCATGTGTCTGCTCCAAATCTGACCATGAGAAAGCAGCCAAGACTGGTATTAGTGAAGAAGTAAACCTATCAGCAGAAATAATTAATCCTAACAAAATGTGGCAAAAGGGAAAAGTAGTAATAGTTTGAGATAGTAAGGTGTTTGTGTAAAATGATTATTCACTGTATACTACACCGCAATTTATTCCAGCAAACAGGGAATGTCTAGAGGCACGTGTAAGATTCAAGCTGCTGTATCCATTTGTCTTTGGAATATTTTTTCCTGGAGGGTCAAAGTCATTTTTCTTGCAGAACAGGCTGAGGAAATACAAAAGTCTGTCCAAAATACTGAGCCATCAAGCATAAGGGGCATTTGCTTCTCATTCTGATAATAAAGCATATAGAGAAACTTTGCATGAAAACTTTTCCACTGCTCCAAAGGAAAATGCTTGAGAGCCAAAGAAAAACATAGTAGATGACTGGAAGAATCAGGAATACCTCAGAACTGAACAGGAATCTGGATTTGGGAGATGAAAAATGAAGAGGGAAAAGGCTGGCAATGTGGAAATTAGTGAATAAATGTGACAGTGAAAAGTTTCAATCACTTTTGTGAACTACAGCTGTATAAGAAAAAATGGGGAATTCAGACTTGTTTGCCTCACTTTGTGACATTAATGTTTTTGAAGGACAATGAGGAGAGGGGAAGAGGAAGGAAAAAGGTAAGTAAAACAATTTCTGTTCTTAACAGTATCTCTATGAAACTTGTCCTGATATAAATTGCATGTTTTATAGTAAAGCATTTTCAGTTGTTCTTGTATGTGATAAAGATACTAAAGTATACAGATGCCTTTTCTCTTTTTTCTTCTTGCTTTTTAGTATTACAAAATGTAAGCATTACAATGCAAAAAGAGAAAAAGGTCTAGACAAAAGCATGTTTAAGTTAATAGACTGCAATCTTGGGTTGTTCAGGTGGGGGATGGCCTGCAAAGGTAACCAACTTATATGTAAAGCTGATATGTTTTCTCTTACTTTTGTATAGGTGAATATCTAGATTAAGACCTTTGGCATAATCTAATAGCACGTTTTAAGTGCAAACAAGTAAATAAGAGAACACTTAATATAATGAAATGTTTTCCTTTGGCAGTAAATGTTTCAGTTTGTCTTTAGAAGCCTACAGCCGAGGACTGTATGTTTTTTTTTCTCATACATCTCCATGGAGACAAGTTGATAATAGAGGAATTAAAATAAATAAATAAATGAATGAATAAATAAATAAATAAATACCGAAAGTGGACATGCAAAGCAATAATGTTATTTGCTGCTGCTATTGTCAATTTTTTTAAATTTTGTTTACTTTGTAAGTTTTTTTTTTCTAACTGTACTCTACTTGAAATTTTTGTAAGTGAATTACTATATGTACTTCTGGAGCTTTTCTCCCTAGGACTCCATTGAAAATGAGCTCCTTGAAGCCCCATGGACTATCCTGGTAAACAAACTTCAAATAAATAAAATAAATAAAACAGAACACTTTTTTTCAAGGCTAAAAGTTAATGGTTTCTAAAAGAATATGCATTGTTTTTACACATCTCTGAGGGGAATAAAAATGAAAAAGAACAGACACAAATTAGTGCATGTAGAAGCACAGGCAACAAGATGCATCTTAACATGTATAATCTCAATTTTAGGTTAATTAAGGCGTATTTTCAGCTACCTATTTGGGACACTTGTTCCTATTAGGAGGGTTAAACTTCATTATTTCAAGATGTAGCCAGTTTTGCAGATTTGTATTAAAAGACTATGGGGCTGTTCTAGGGTTATTTTCTGAGTGTTTTCATTAAAACAAAAAGTCTTACAAAATGTGACATAGGTTCCAATGTTAAGAAAAAACTGCATAAAATATTAACCTGCCAAACATTAGTGGGTGCATATATCACAAAATGTGGAAATAGATATTTTAAAAAGTTGTCATATATAATAGGTAGTAATGGCAACACTTTCCATATTATCTTGGAATGTGAATTGTCTTACAGGTATAGAAAAAAAGGAAATAATATTTCATTATATTAAGAAATGCATGTGCAAATATCAGTGATACAGGATACACACTGGAAAAGAACTGGGCATATGAATTTGATAAAGAAAGGATTTCAGAATGGATATTTAGCAGAATATCAGAGACAAAGGAAAAGAGGAGTACTTATATCAATTGGTTTGGGAGCACCAGAACAAAATATAAAAGTTATGGATTTATAGTAGTAACAGGCCACTGGCAAGGGATGAGAATTACTCTGGTATGTATTTATATTCCACCTAAAACTGCTTATGCAGCTTAACAAATTTGGGAGAAAGCATCAGCTTTCAGTAGGAAATTTTACTTGTAAGTAGAGGCTGGAATATGGTTTGCAACAAAGAGGATGTAGCTGGGGGAACTAGAAAGGAAAATATAACAAAAGAGGGTACCTTTTTGAAGTAATTTATACAAATATTTGGTAAGCAAGACATGAATTCAGTAGCAGTAGCTCAGACAGAATTTACATATTGTCATGAAAGGAGATAATGCCAGCCCAGCTAGCTGGAATTTTGTAAATAATATGTGACTTGCGAATATTAATATGATTTATATAGAAGTGTGACAGAAGGAGATAGTGCCAGCCAGCTTTATGGAATTTTGTAAGTGGTTCTGGGTCATTTGTGAATGTCAACATGCTTCATGCAAGATGCTGTGTTACAAATGTATTAGAACTGTTTGTCATATTGTACAGATGTGTGTACTGAAGAGATATTTTGTAAAGTACTGAGCAGAAATACACTATTGTGACTGTTTAGATGTATATATTTTAACAATGGAAAATGCAACACAAGAAGTTAACTTCAGAAGAATAGTTGAGAGTGAAGTACTTTATGACTGGGCCATAAACAAAAGATATTTTATTTTTCAGTTTCAGTGCAACAGGAGATAATGTCTAGAACTAGAAGTTTTTTGTATTGTCTTCAAATGTGGAGGAATGTAAATTATTTTACGACTTCCACCATTTGCCAAAATATCTAAGAAGAGTCCTTGTTTATGTATTTTCACAGGTAGATGCTAAATGCTGTTGTTTTTGAGCCTAGCAACTGAAGTCAGATGACAAGAAATTATGACATTCTGCAAATATCCCAACAGTAATATTTGGGATATTAATTTAAGAACTCTCTGAGACAGGGATAGCATTTTGTATTTTCTCTTTGACTTAACAGCATCAGCTGGAAAAGCTCATTCACTACATCTGTCTTGCCTTGCTCTGTAAGTAAGTTAACTAGGGTACAGTAATTTCTTCTAGATACAGTCAGGACTATAGTGAAGTACAGCTTAGATGTTTTCTTTATTTATTTGAGACTGTCCTGCAATGTTGTTTTAAGTATTTCCTGCAATTTTGAACTCTGAAGTTAGTGTGATTATTTACTGAGTATTTTCTTGTTCTTTCATTATTTATTATTAAATGTATTTAAATCTTTCATTGTGGATGATATTTGTGAGACATATTTAAGTTCTGAGAGTACTTGCATATTTATTTGGTGACACTGTGGGCCACTCTTAATAGCCTTGCTCTTGGTCAAACTACCATCTGTTTTAATAGTAACATTACACAGTAAGATTGGACACTCTTTGTTAAGGTTCTTACAGTAGCTGATAAGGAGTGACTGGTGGCAGGGGAAACTACCTTATAGTCTGGGCAGAAGGGGGTATAGCTAGTAAACCTGTGCCAGCCTTTCCCAGGTGTGTGTGTGCATGTGTGTGTGTGTACAAATCAAACCTCAAAGAGTTTGTGTTAGTGTCAGCTACTTGGGCAGGGACACGAAGCACTGGTTGGACAGAGAGGGTGTTGGAGGTCTTGGCTTGGTCACTCACCTGAGATCTCAATTTTATAGCTGTGCCAGTGGGAAGTCTTATTGGGGATCCAGAGAAAGAGGGAGAAACCAGCCCCAAATTGACTGTGGTCTCTGTGTGCTCTTAAGGGAAATTGCACTTGATGCAGAGAGCTGCATCTGGAAATACTGTGTGTGTAACTTGTTATCCTCCCAATGTACATCTCTCACTGGTGCTAATGGTGAAGATTGAGGATCCTTGATTATTGGGTCAGTGCTGGGGCATCACACATTATTCCCCAAGGTATAATAACTAGATTAGACAGAAATTATATTTCACAGAAACATGTGCATTTAATTGAGGATTTTTGACATACATCCAATAATTATTTCCTAAGGTCATGGGTGAATACAAGGCTAATTGCCCTGAAGAGTCATTTTAAGCTTAGGCAGTAACCTTAGATTAGAATCAAACTTGGTACTTTGTGCTAAGCTCTCCCATTACAGTAGCTCCCTTTTTGGATTTCCTCAGTAATAGTCAACAAGAAAATCTTGGACAGAATTAACTATTTAAGCCTTCTACAAGACTGCATTCACTTAAAAAATTATATTATATTGTTAGAAAAAACATCTTATAAAACCTGCCATGTTTACAAAGCCGTGTAACCTTTTTGTTCCATAATCAGATGTATGCGGCTTTACTTGTATTCTGATTCTTTTAGTTGTTAATACCTACTTACAACATCAAAAAGTTCCGTTTACTAGGCTAGCTCTGTTGGCAAAGTGGGATTAACCCTTTACTGCTGCTGCAGGCGATCCAGGTTCAACTAGCAGCCTGGATGCTAGAGAAGCTGGTATGGGGGAGTTGAGAGTGCAGTTGCATTAGTAGTGTATTATACAATTAAGGTTAACATGTGGAAGTACCCATGTATGCACCAGAACAAACATTTGCACAAGTCCAACCACAGCAAGGATGAGGGAGCTAGCTGCATAAAACAAACAAAAAAATCTATATCAGAAAGGATGATGACAATATTCTTGATAACTGACTCTTGTTAACTCTTGTCTTTAAGGGGAACAAATGAGCTGACAGGTCTCATTTCATGGGGGGAAATGAAGGTAAATGTCCTCTCTTTTCAGAGAGGAATGGATGAGTCTATAGGGCAGCAGACAGAAAGGCTTGGTGATCATGTGGGACGAAGATTAAAAAAAAACGTTATAGGTATTTGAATTAATACAAGTTAGTTGGTGTCTGCTAAACTCATACTTAAGGTTAATGTTCCAGAACCCTAAATTTTCCTCCCTGTAGAAGAAGCTATGAGATTAAGGTGCAGCTTAGCTTTATTGGTATTTATTTCCTAATGTGGTAGTGTTCTGGATTCCTTCAGCATTAGGAGACTCCAGCTTACCTGCCTAAGACATTTTTACCATTCTGTGTGCTTTTTTTACCCTTTTTCCTCTGTGAATAAAGCCCAGACTCACAGGTTATACTTTTCTTTTAGTACAATGCTGATTATTAGTAAATTTCACACTGGTCAGTTGTGCAACAATTTTGTGGTTAATATATGGATAGAAATAAGTCTTTCCTGTCTTTTCTAGCGCCAAGATAGAATTTGTCTTTCTTCTCAGCAGTCAGTAGAATTTCTTTGACCTTGTTTTCTTTTTTCAGAAGTAAGACCAAGAAATGAGAAGAGGGCAGACAGGCTTATTATTACAACAATGGAATTCTGTAACACATTTAATTTTGCCACAGTTTCTTGCCTAAAAGGGTGCTAGAGTTTTTGGTTTGGAGTTACCTACTGGTTACATTACAATAATGGAACTGGCTGGCTCTCACTTGCAGTACTGAAAGAAAGGTAATCGCACTAAGGCCATGAGTCAGAAAAAGCCTAGCCATGACTGGTAAAGCTGCAGCAAAAAGGGCCTCAGCACAATTCAGAAACCGAAGATTCAGTGACTCATTAGCCACAAAGAGGAAAGACCTCATTATTAGCTAATCTGCATGTCTCTGAATTGGTCAGTGATTACTACAAATGCTAACAGGTCCTTTCCTTCTGTCCTTGCAGTAATCACTGCTGGCAACCAATGTATCATGTTGGCATAGATGCCCCCTTCATTTATCCTCTCACACACATTCACACATCTAAACACACACACACCACCATACCATTCACCTGTTCCATATTTAAAAAAATGTATCTGATGTTGCCACATGTTTCTCGTTGTCCCTTGTAAATTACAAATGATTACATTCAGTCAATAATGCCATACAATATAGTTTCATTCTTATTATTGTTCAGTAAATGCATCCAGATATAAATCGTCATAGGCGATTACTAGGCTAATGATACCATGGTGGCATTTTTAAGCCTAGCCATGCTTCCCAAGGTGAGAAGAAAACCTTGTACCTTGTGCTTGTGAAGTAAACACCTTAACCATTTTCCCAACACCAAATCCAGTGCCTAAAACTCATCCACTCATCCTCTTATCTGCTAGAGGAGTTAAACCACATGCCCTGTTGAGAAGTGAACTCATGACCCCTGGTTTACAAGGCCACTGTTCTATCCCCTGAGCTACAGAGTCACACCCTAAGCTACAGACCTGTTGCTCTATTAACTTTAAAAGTGTCATCTAGTGTGTACAGGCTTTGTCTGGAAGTCTTGAGCTTGGCCCCTGTATGTTATAGATCATTACAGTCAGTCATTAATGCCAGACATTAAAGCTTCATACTTTTCAGCAGTCTTTTCTAAACTTGTATTTTGTTAATTCTGTAAGTGGATTACGGTATTTTGCAAGAATATCACAAGTTCCTAGTGTTCCCCCAGTACATCTTTCATGCTGCAAAACATGTTGTTCTATTACCCTTTTAAGTGATTACAGAAACGTTTAACATGTTTCCCCTATGGACCAGTTTCCTCCCAATATTACATGAATTGCTTGCTAGTCTTGGGGGAGTTAAGAGATACGGATTCCCTCATCCTCACACACAAGCTCGTACACACACAGAGACACACACACACACACACACACACACACACACACACACACACACACACACACACACACACACACACACACCCCTAACGGGTGAATGTGAGCTTTTGGTCAAGTTAAATACTGCAGGTGGCAGTAAGGATTTCTATAGATAACTGTATTTTTACGAATCACTCAACTGTGTAAAGCACTTACTATAGGCATTTCTAGGCTAATTGACATATGCCACTCCTTCCGAATGATCCATTTGCATTTGCAGAAACAAGAGAAACAGCCCACTGTGTTATCTACTTTTTTGAGATAAGCAAAGCAGATGGGCTAAGAATTGGAAATGGTTGCCACCAGGAGTGAAAAGGGCTCACAACTGACAGTAACCTTTCTGAATCATGGTTTATTTAATAATGATGATTCTTGTATAGGTGCCACCATTTATTCAAAACATACAGGACACATATTACTTTAGACGAGATCAGACACTTACTTTATATATTAGAAAGCGACACTTTAGTCCCATATTTTGTACAGCGCCACTGAGTCTTCTGTACATTATGGAATGTCTCAAAAGCCTGAAACATATCACAGACTGTGTTCCATACCTGCTCCTTGGAAGCTGCAGCCATTCATAATATTCTCTGTCATCACCATATCATACTCAGAATACAGTTCACAATACCCATCATTACATTTAACCCATCAGCCACATAGACTTTATTCTTCTAACTTATGAGCATTGTCTATCAGATGTGTGTGACCAGAAGGTGCAAGTTCCTAAAAAAAAACACTCACTGTGATTCAAAGAGAAAAACAGTGGATTCCAAAGCTTGCTGATACATCTCTAAAGCATTTCTGGAGAGGGATGCACTCTCCCATGCACCTAACACACATGCTACTTATATACACTAACCAAGAGAATGTTGTACCTCTGACTAAGGGGAGTACCCTCAGATAATGCAATTCTGGACTTTGTGTGCACATATATTTCCTCACCGTTTTCACCTGCAGCTCTATACAGGATCATAATACTGGCCTTATGCTTTCCAGAGGCACCCAGTATGTCCTTATACCCATTTCCCCTGGCTGAAGATATCTTAACATTTGCTTCATCTGCAATAGTCTGGTCAGTCTTAACCTGGACTCTAGGACATGTCATGGCAGTTTTCTTATGTGTAAGTTAAATTCTGCACTGTTCAAAAAGCAAGTTCCTAAATGGACTGTCCACTAGACAGAAGAGATTAAATTACATTATTCTGTACCATATAGGTTCATCAAAAAACATTTCATGCCCAAATAAAATGACTAATGAAGCCTATTTGAGCCTGAAAAAGCAGGAATTGGCTTTGCCCAGAACTACATCATACCAAACTCTACCAATCCCTTCTCTAATGTTATGCCTGTTGAAAGCAAAAGAGTGCCAGATAAAAATCTCAACAACAATCAATACAACTACCTGATATCCAAATAAAAAGGAAGCTTAAATGCATGTTTAAAGCACTAGAAGAGATACAAGTGGAATTGTTGGCTCATGGGGCGAAGAAGCAACAGAGACATACTTTGTAGTTGTATTGCAAAGTTCTTTTGGCACTATCCATTTTAATAAAGAAAATATCAAAAGCATTTTTGCAGACTTTATTACGCATCATACACAGTTCAGAGTCCCTTATGTGAAAAGTACAGTAACAACTTTTAGATGTGGGTAGCATGTATGGCAATTGTCTCCAGTGATTGTGAAACATTACCCATCCCTTATTATATCTACATATACCTTTACCTCAGAAAAAACACCTGGCCAAAATGATTTATTCATAGATATCTTTAAAACTGCTCTTTAAAAATGGCTTATTCACAGACTTCTTTAATCTGTCAATTCAAAGTGCACTTGACTGGGTGTGCATTTGTATTTTCAAAGTTCTATTCCAGACATTTTATCTCAACTATTCTTTTAAACATTTGATCCAAAGCTGGAAAATATCCTTTGGCGTTTACAAATTACAGTTTAAGAAATATGGATATCATAATGCCTGCAAACACTGTGTCAAGCAGGTTTGTAAAAGCCTTGTACGGTATAATTTATTTTATACACAATTTGGTTTACAAAAGATCCAGGATATTGATTGAACCCTTCCCAAACAGAATCATAAAGTTCATCTTACCACAACTGCTGATTTATTCATTGCAGATGTTGGTAAGACCCTCAGCTTTAACTGGACAGTCTCTTTCTATGTTTAGCCAGTGTTTACTCAAGTTGAGTCTAACATTTCATTTCTCCATTAGCTCAAATATTGACCTTTTATAGCTCTCTCCTTCAGCATTTCCAGAGGAAGAAAATAACATTTATTTCCTCATCTCTGTATCTATGATTGCAGAAACCTACATTAGGAATCTGGTCTGCATCTCTCATATATTTAACAGTCAGAATGGGGAAAATTCCTTTTCTACAGAGATAACTTTCCTATGCCTATGTAGTGCTTCAACAGGCAGTTTATGAAAGATCACAGCCTAGAGTTTTTATTCTTTAATGAGCAGTCGCTGTCAGATGATAGTTTACTAACATTAGCCAAGGTCTACAAGGGATATCTAGGCTTCATCCCTTTATCATATACTATGAATGGTTATCTCAAAACATATGAGATACACAGAAAGAAGGCTCCACATTTCCATGTCAACAATGGATAAAATTACCTTAGTAAGATTGGTCCTTACTCTTCTTATATTAAGAATCTCCTGCTACAGATGACTTACTAGTGTAGGGGTTTTATTCCCGACAATGCCACTGATGATCAGCTGTCAGTTAACATCTCCCACATGAGAGAGTCATCAGAAGAGTGGGCAGTATGCAGTACCCAATGACCAACTATTTCATAGTGGGGAGAGGGAAAAGATGACTAGGAAACATTATTTCAGCCATCCTAACATACAGAAAGCCCCCCCCACACACACACACATGCATAAACACACACACTATGTGAGTATTCAGCTTTCTAGTACCCCCTCTCAACATTCAGTAGCAATCAGTAATCTAAGATGGCCACCTCAACTGCCAGTGAGTATTACCTTGTAATCTCCCTCCCATCCATCACTGGCTGTAGCTCCAGCCATCTCTGATAGTGAAGTAGAATAACGCACAGACAATGACCTAGGTAACCTGAGTATGACTATCAGCTTAGACTCCTGCTTGTCCATGAAGGAAAGTTTGGGAACATTCTAAGATACATGGATAAGCCACATGCAACAGTGGTTGTACAGTTTGTGTGAAGTGGAAGCCTGGTATTGTACTACAGATGGGGCAAGCATTTAAAGGATGTTTCACCATGCAAGTGGGGTATTATTCCCAAGATGCCACTGCATGCCCCTCTCTCATAAGATCATAAGCACATCAGTACGTCAGTGGGAGGCAGGGGTTAAGAAATAAATAATGTCTACTGAGAGTAGCAGCATTAGGACTCCTCACCTGGTCCTGTGCCATTCAGGAACCACATGACATCTTCCATCATTAGACGCTATTCATGGAAACAAGGGACCTCTATGTACAAGTCTTTCCTGATGGTGTCAGTCACGCTGGGGTAGCAATCACCAATGATAAGAATATCATGGCCTTGGAAGAAGATTGACATGAATGTCAACAGTGTGATTAGAAAATAAAAGCTGACTGTAGCTCCTTGGCTCTAACCCTGTATCTTGTCTGTAATCTGTTCAGTCCAAATCATGACAATCGTCACAGTGGTGACAATGCAGACACCCACAATAGTACTACTCCAGGCAGTGGCAAGAATGCCCTAGCCATCTTCTGCTACTCTCCAATGTATCAGGTAACTATCCAAATCCTACACTACCCCAGATTCCCATACATTTGTAGCCTACTAGCAAAGGTAAGGTACACACATTACTCACATTGCCTTATCACTATGAAAGTAAGGTTTAACACTTATTCAGGAAGCACACCTTATTTCCATGGCATAGGAAGACTGTAGTAGAACAGGCTTCTGCAACTACTCAACTTTTTAACCTCCATGATCCAATGGCTACATTCCCTACTGGACTAGAAGTGTGAGACAGCAATGCTTCTCTACACCATAAGACTTCATGAATCTTCATAATCTGTCTCTAAATATCTGAAGATAAGTTAACCCTGCAGTATTAATCTAAATTAACTGCTTATGATCAAACATATTGTTCTGTGAAAATGAAGTAAATGCAGATCAGATACACAGTTTGCACACTGCTTATCTCCTATTATACTTGTTTCACCTCAACAGATCCTCTATATGCAGGGTATTAGCTTACCTCATATTTGTTTTTGTTCTTCTGCATTTCAGCTAAACCGCCACAGAGAAGGGGCCAAATTCGAGCACGTAGAGAGGAAGGAATGCCTTTCCGACAAAGAACTTTCACCTAAAAAAAATAAATATGGAGAATGGAATGGGACAAAGAGATTAAGGAATTAGCCATGATACATACGTAACAAGACATACACAAATACACACACACACACACACACACACACACACACACACACACACACACACACACACACACACACACACACACACACACACACATGCACATCATATTAATGATCATCAGGGTTATATATACTATATATTCTACATACTCATGACATGCAAGACAGATACCTGAACAGGACACAACATGGGTGGAGTGGGGTTTCACTGTGCTTCCTTCAGTCTTTATACAGATTATCCCCATGAAGGATCAACAGGTAATTTCTGGGAGTGGTTGCCACTTTTTTACTGAATTTTTAACCCTTTTCTTCCAATTCAAAGTTAAGTTTTTATCCAACAGTACTGCCACTCTGTTTTCCAAAAAATGATTTTTTTACAATTTTTAAACACAAAAGTATTTAACGTTCCACTTAATTCAGGGTAGTATATTTCATTTATGTAATTAATGTACTAACAAAACACCAACTCTTAAATTATTTAAAAAAATTAGATGAAACTGCACTCACTGGAAGCTTAGCAGTCCTCACCTTGGAAGAAGTAGACATCTGTGCAGTTACAGAGACGTGGTTCAAGGCTGTGAAGAGCACCCCAGCCATACTGGGTTACACCTCCTTCTACACATTCAGACCACAAACTGAAGGCATGAAAACTAAAGGAGGCTGTATAACAATATTCATTAAAGATAAATACACCTCCAGATTGGTTAAATAGTATGATTCCCTGGAGATACTTCAGGTGCAATTAACTGTTGGTAGGACACCTATTCCATGAATCAGGACACCCACTCTACCTATTTGGATCTACTTGAGTCTATCAAGATACATCCAAACACCATGGTTTTGGGTGACTTTAACTACGCATCCATTGACTGGGTAAATCACTCGTGCTCAGACTCACTTGCCAAAGGTTCATTGACTTCATTAACTCCAGTGCCCTGGACCAGTTGGTTGGTACCCCCACAAGGGGTACCAGCATCCTGGATCTGGAGCTTACCTATATGGGGGACCACTGTAGTACTCCCACTGTGAGGTCTTCCCTGGTGAGATCTGACCACAAATCAGTCTCATTTGAAGTAACTATTGCACCTGACACCCCCCCCCCAGCATCAATTAAACTAAAAAACTTCTCCAAAGCAGATTATAATCTCTTACAGGATGATATAAATAGCTTCACTGCGCCCCTCCCCCCAATGGAATTGGCAACTATGCAGAGTTCTACCCAATGCTTTATACAAACACCTCTATAACTGCATTGACTCGGCCATACCTGATAGGACCAACACAAGCTCCTCAAGGAAGAGCAAACCTGTCTGGTGGACAACTGTCATTAACAGGCTTTACAAGTGGAAGAAATTGCTGCCTAAGAGTAAGAGAGAGCAAGACCTAAACTGGAAATACTCCCTCCTCAGCTTAAACAAGCAAATAAGACTTCTTGTGAAGTCCTCCAAAGCAAACTATGAATCCAAATTAGCTTCCTCAACTAAGGACAACCACAAGGCATTCTTTAGTTACATCCATAACCTAAAAGGAAAGGTTCAGATTTGTATCAAAGTAGTAGTTAATGATATCACATATACAGAGCCTGTGGACATAGCTAACCTGTTGGCCAATAGGTCCTGTGAAAACTTCACTCCCCTGTCCCCGCCATATGTACCCTATGACATCCCTACCACCTGTCCCCTACTTTGTATTGTTAAACAGCAGGTCATAAATGTCCTCTCTAAGGCCAAAAACACAGCATCTATGGGACATGATAACATCCCAGGCTGCATCCTACATGGGCTCAAACAGGAATTAGCAACACCACTAGGTACTCTTTTCAAACATAGTCTAAGCACCGGCTTCATCCCAGCTGAATGGAAAATGGCCACAATTATTCCCTTGCACAAAGGTGGTGCTTTCACTGACCCCAGGAACTAGATACCTATTAGCCTGACTAGCATTATCTGAAAGGCCATGGAGTGAATCATCATGGACCTTATCAACAAAGATATAGGTAATCTCCAACTACTCAGTTTGGATTTGTCAAAGGGAGAGCATGCCTGTTAAACCTGGTGGACTTCTTTGAGATAGTCACCAAGGCCCTGGATGAGGAGAAGTATGTACATATAGCCTACCTAGACTTAGCCAAGGTGTTGGACATTATCCCCCACTCAGGGATCATTGACAAACTCACCCAGCTAGGTATCAACCCTTATATCATTAGATGGGTCGCTAAATGGCTCACTGATAGAACACATATAGTCAAAATAGGGGAATCCACTTTCAACAGCAGACCTGTAACCAGTGGTGTTCCACAGGTAACAGTCCTGGGACCTCTATTTTTGGAATCTATTTTTCCAAAGTACAAGGTATGTGGATGACAAAGTTTGCTGATGACTGCAAATTGGAAGTGGTCATATAATCTCCAAATGATGTCAACATTCTACAAGAGGGCTTTACACAAACAAATGATTAATGCCAAAGTCATAGCATTAACCTCAATTCAAAAAAATGTATTATCATCCCTTTTGGTAAGAGCAATGTTCCTGCTAACTACCACATCAATAAAAACACCCTAAGTATGAACTCAGTGGTGAGAGACCTGAGCACACAGGTTGACAGCAATCTTAACTTTGATCACCATGTCTCCACAGTGGTAAGAAGGACATTCTATATTGCTCATCTCATAAGTAAGGGCATTGCCTCCAGCAAAAAAAGAAGTTACAACCTCCCTGTATTCTTCCCTCATCAAGCCGATAATTGAGGACATCGGTCATTTTAGTATATACCTTTCCAAGCACCTGCAGCAATTAGAGAAACCACAAAGGTCCTCACAAGGAAAATTCAAGGTCTTCAGCATCTGTCCTATGTGGATCATCTGAAATCACTGTCACTTCATTTTGTTTCATGCAGACTACTCAGATGCAATCTCTCTGCCTTGCATATAACACAATCTCTGAAATACTGCATATCTGCAAGTCAAATAGTACACAGGTTACTCAGTCTAAAGATCTTAACCTGGTATGTGACATCAACAGAACCTGCTGGAGGGACAGATTTGTCACCCAGAGGTTACCGCACCTTTGGAACAGACTCCCACTTCATATCAAACAGAGCAACTCTTCAAATGCAATCTGGACGATTGGATGGGTAACCATAAATTCACCCCATGGGTTCCAACTGTGTCCCTCTTGGACGCAGGCATTAGGTGCTAATCATGGAAACCAGGGTAGAACTTGGCTAAGCTTGTAAGGGCCCTAAGGCCATTAGCCTAGAAATGTCCTATGATCCTATATACAAGCCCATGATCTATTACATTTATTTGAGTATTCCTTCTTCATTGCTCAAAGATACAGCCACAAGATCATGACTGGACATTTGATATATTAAATATGTGGCAAGCAAGACACCACAATGTCTGTGGGAGAAGTTGTACCCACACACACCCCTTAATATCACATGGCTAGCTTTGAGATTGCTATTATTGAAAAAAAAACTTTTTTTAACACAAAACGAGTATTTGCCTTTCTTCTTTATATGCTGATTTGAGAACAGATAAACAAAAGCTATGTACTATTACAAACAAAAGCTATGTACTTACTATAATAACTTATTTATGTTGTTTGCTTCTGTCCTTCTTCAATGGATGGGTTTCGGATCTGGTCACTCAAAACTTTGGATCCCAAGCTCAGGCTCATCCCCTTGCCCATAACCCTCTGTGAAGTCCGACATTACCTCAGATCAAGTTTGCTCAAAAATACAAACAACTTCATAACAGTAATAGTAATAGTAATAGTAATAGAATAGTAATAATAATAGTAATATTAATAATAATTCTATAAATGATTATCCAAAGGTAATGTGAATGCTCGTAAACTGATCTGGAGCTAAAAAGTGCACTTAAAGGGCCTTCAGAATATGTTAGTTTGGTCAAACCACAGTAAAGGAACAATGAGTTCCTTAATCATGTAGGGAGATTGGTGGGAGGTTAGTTGAGGAAGGACAGAAGCAGACAACACAGATCCATCATTACAGTAAATCCAGTTTATAATGGGATATGAAAGTTTGAACGTTTAACCAAGTAGCAGCACAAATGTCACCAATACATACTCTGGAAAAGAAAGCAGTTGAGGTTGCTGTAGATCTTGTAGAGTGAGCTTTGATGGGTCTTGCTAAGGCTAAACCTTTTTCTTTGTATACATACTACCGTCTTGATAATGCGACTTTAGAAACTCCATGACCACTCTATTTGTAGAGGACACAAAACGTTGATCAGATTTTCTGAATGCTTTCATACGGTGGATATAAGAACAGAGTTGTCTAAGAACATCCAACAAATAAAGCATGTATTCTTCCTCATTGGAAAAATTTGGGAGGAAATCTGGAGGATTGATGTTCTGATTTAAAGTGGTCTTGGTAGCTACCCTTGGTAAAAAGGATCATAGCTTCTTGGCATAAGAGGTAAGAGTAGGTTCCTTCTTGTTTGCTAATGTACCAGACTATATCAATCCTTGAGAGAGAAAGTCCTGGAATACCTGCAATGCTAGGAGAACTGCCTTAATCTCTAGATTGTTGATATGGAGAAAGGCCTCTGAGGGGGATCATGTGCCTTGGACTGTATCTCCCCTGCACTGCCTTCCACCCCAACTGGGAAATGCCTATGGTCAAAGTGGTTTTGGTTTGGGGAAAGACAAGTGGGTGACCTTGCATTACCACAGGGATTTGAGCCAACAGCAAATGTGAGTCTCATAAATGTTTCTCAGATGTACTTGGAAACCGACATTGGTTTTCACATGATGGACCACTGCACTGCTAGTGTCCATTGTCAAGAGGGACCAAAGGGATGGAAGCAGCCAATGAACCCATCAAAAGAAGGACCATTCTTACCATTGTTTTTTGAGATGAAAGAATGATTTGAGCATGACTGTGAAGAGTGGATAACCTGCTTTGTGGAAGTTTCATTGTCTGATGAATTGTGCCCTAGTGTACTCCTATAAACTCTTATAACTCATACAGGATGGAATTTGGGCTTCTCTGGGTTTACTGTGATGCCTAACATCAAACAAATGTGGAGCAAGGAGTCTCTTAAGTAGATTCCTGGTAGGGGGTGGAAATTAGACAGTTACCTAGATATGGGAACACCTGGAACTCTTTCAGTGTGAAGTATGTTGCTACCACTGCCATGCATTTGGTGGACACCCCAGGGGTGGCTGTGGTGAGGTCAAAGGGTAGGGCTCTGAACTGGAAGTGACTAGTTCCAAAATGGAGCAGAAAAACCTGGATCACCTGTCCATCTTGATAAGGTAACATGTATCCTGTTGGTCTATCCAGCACATCTAGTCATTCATTCTCAATAGTGGGTGAATGGACTGAACCATGATCATCCAGAATTTTGATTGCTTGAAATATTGGTTAAGGTGACTAAGGTCCTAAATTGGTTTGTGTTCCATGGTCTTTTTTGGCACTAAAAAGAATCTGGAGTAAATTCTGGATCCTAGCTGGTCTGGTAGGACTTCTTGGATGACTCTCTTATTTAGCAGCTTTTGAATTTCTTTAAGTGCTGCTGGTCTTTGAAAGGGTGGCACATTTGGTAACCTTTTTGACTTTGGGGGAAAACACAAAAAGAGAATGTAATAGTCTCTGGTTATTATCCACAGCACCCATTTGTTGTTCGTGAAGGACATCCAGGCTTTGGGGTTTGGGGCTAAGCTCCTGGACTGCCTCCAGAGAAGGGCAGATAGGCAATCCATCAGGAATGCTTAAAAGGCCTCTCTGTAAAAAGACCTCTGAAGCCTTGGTTTTGTGTCCCACCTCTCCCTTATGGGTGAAATCCATCATTAGAACTCCCCCCTCTGTCTTGGGGGGGGGTCTGTCACCAGTAATGTCAGGAGAAAACCCTTGGGATTTCTAGAAACATAACTTCTTATCTCCTTCCTGCTTCCTATAAAAATATGTCGGGGGGGTCAAGAACCATATTCCAATGGCTGAAAGGATCATTCCATCTTGTTCACTTCTGGTCACTGTTTCTCTCACTTTAGGCCCAAACAATGTTGACTTATTAAATGGGTCATTAATAAAGGATATCTTGAAGTGCTTTACAAAGTCACAGAAGCGCATCTCGGCACGTCTTCTTACAGTAATGCCCATACCTGCAGTTCTCAAAGTAGGTTCAGCACCATTGGAGATAAGACGTATTGAAACAATGGACCATAACTTTAGGGTGGCTAACTGAGAATCCAAGGTTTTCTTGTCTTCTGCACATAGGTTCATAGGTTCATACTAGGCTATCTGCCCTAGGGCATTTATAAGCCTAGCCAGAGTATGTTTGGCTTTCGCCACCCATTTTAAATTAATTTTGCTATGATCTTTTTTGAGGTTAGTATACTGTGCCTCTGTCTAACAGTGACACAGAAGTGATACCCGGGGTAAACCTATGATCTCCCATCCACTCATCAAGATTCTTCTTGAAGAGAGTCAATGAGGGACTCTGCCTAACCTGGACTGGGATTTTATTCCAGAGTGAAGGGAGCCTCTGGGTTATGAATCTGTCCCTCCAGCATGTCCTATTTATTTCAGTGCTGAGGTTCAAGTCTCTCGAGCATGTAGCTCGATGGGATTTGGATTTTTTGATTTGCAGCATGTCCCTTAATTCTGGGTTGGACATGGCTTTATACGTCAGGCACAGGCCGCCTCTGAGCAGGCGGTATGCCACTGAGTAGAGATGGAGTTTCTTTAACCGGGCAGCATATGGTATCTGTTTGAGCACTTTGATCCTCCTGGTGAGGTACTTTTGGGGTCTTTCCAGTTGCTGCAGGTGTTTGGTAAGGTACATCCCAAAAGGGGCATTGTAGTCGATTATGGGCCTGATGAGGGATGAGTTAAGAGGCACGATGACCACCCCTAATCTAGATGTGAATCCCTTCATGATTAGGTGGGCTATATAAAATGTTTTTCTAACCACTTTGGCCACATGGTTGTCAAATGAGAGCTTGCTATCAACTTGGGTCCCCAGGTCCCTAATTACTTCTTCTGTACTTAATGGATTACCACCTATGTGGTAATTTGTGGGCACTTTGTTTTTGCCAAAGGGGATGACTACACTTTATGGCGTTTAGCTTGAGGCCATGGCTCTGGCACCAGTTGTCTGTTTCTATGAGGCCCTTTTGGAGGATGCTTGTGTCGGCTGGAGAGTCGATTATGGCGCCCAGTTTGCAGTCATCTGCGAACTTGGTCAGCCACAGTCCTTTTGTGTTGGCCTGTACATCAGAGAAATATATACCGAACAAGAGAGGTCCCAGGACTGAGCCTTGTGGGACACCACTTGTAACTGGTTTGGAGTCCGACATGGCTCCAGCAATTCTAACCATGTGGGTTCTGTCCTTGAGCCAGTTTGCAACTCATCTAGTGACATAGGGGTTTATATTTAAGCTGATGAGCTTATCTATAATGCCCGAGTGGGGTATTGTATCGAAGGCTTTTGCAAGGTCCAGGTAGGCTGTGTGGACCACCTTCCCTTCATCAATGGCCTTGGTGACTGTTTCAAAGAAGTCGACCAGGTTTAAGAGGCAGGATCTGCCCTTAACAAAGCCGAACTGGGTAGGATCCAGTGTCTGTAGGTCCCCAGTATCTTTATTTATGAGGCCCATGATGATCCTTTCCATAGCTTTGCAGACCAAGCTAGTCAGGCTTATGGGGCGATAGTTTCCAGGGTCCGTTGAGGCACCACCTTTGTGGAGAGGGACCACTGTTGCTGTACGCCATTCTTTGGGTACATATCCTGTAGTAAGGCTGAGATTGAACAGTAGTTTTATGTTTGGGTTTATTTCTTCTTGGAGTTCATGTAGGACGCAGCCCAGGACACCGTCTGGTCCCATTGATGCAGTGTTTTTTGCTTTGGAGAGGGCGGCTCTTACCTGAGTATCTGAGATGTCAGGGGGGCAGCACTCTGCTGGGATAGATATTTGCCTTTTGGTGGGAGGGAGTTTGCGCTGAACCTGGCAGCTAGGATGTTGGCAATGTCTGTGGGTTTGGTGTATTTTTGTCATTTTGGACTAATTCTGAGCATATCTGGGAATTCCCACCCAGGTTCCTAACATAACTAAAGAAAGCCTTGTGATTATCCTTAGTGTCCTGTGCAATTTTTCTCTCGCAGCTGGCCTTAGACAATTTTATGAGTGCCCTTAGTTTTTTGCTAATACTGATCAGAGATGCCTTCCCTTTTTGGGATTTTGCTCTATCATGTAGTAGCTTCCTCCTTCTATTGTATAGTTTGTTTATGGCTGGGGTCCACCAGACAGGACGTCTGCCTTTGGAGGATTGGGTCTTGGTTTTATTTGGGATTGCATGATCCATGCATTCCTGAAGGTGTTCATAGAATGCATTTATATACCCAGAGAGGGACTTGGAGATTTCTTTGGTCAAATCTCAGTGAAATCTTGTGATGTGTGACAAGTAATTCAGTGCCCTCAGAACAAAGATAGCTGAAGCATAAATCCATCTACCAATTCTGCTCAGCACCATCATCTCCCTATTAGGGGAATGGACAGAAGAGCTTTCCTCTGTAAGCTCTTTTTTGGTGACTAATGCCACTACAATTTAATTCACGGCTGGCCCCTTGCTCCTATTTTGGAGATCTTTTGGGGAGACTAAGTACTTGTCTGGTTTACAGACAATAAGTTTAGCCATGTCTGGTTCCTTCCGTGCCTTCTTAGAGATAAGATCCACCATCTCATCAGCAGGGATGATGCACCCAATATGTAGCTGATCTGGACCTGAAGGCCTTAAGGACACTGACTCCTCTTGGGAGGGGTGTTAGTGGAACATCTGTCTTTCTGTCTCAGGAATTCAAGAATTTCCCCAAATGAGACATCCTCAAGGGAGGGGTCTGGAGGACCCATCCCCATCATTGAGATTTGTGGTCTCTGTGAAATATTCCTGGAGCAAGTCTACTTGCCTCCTTTTACATTTATGCTTTTGAGATGCCTCCTCAGTGGGGTGTTCTAAAGAGGACTCAGAAGAGATTTGCAAGCCTCCTATACAGACTGTTTCAAGACTGAGTAGATCCAGTTGTCCCAAATGTACCAGATGAGAAGGATCAGGACCCCAGGGGTCCTCTTTGGGGGATGGGTGGAAGTGAACTAGAAAGAGAAGTCCACTGATCCAATTGTGAGTGTGCTCTATTAACAACCTCGAATGCCAAAGTTGAAGGAGATCTCAAGATTTGTCTGGCAGGAGCCAAAGCCACCACTCCAAACAAACACCTGAATTCCACTCAACTCAGATCCGAGGCTGATACCAACATCAAGATGCCCAATCATGAGGCTCCAAGGGGAAGAGATGTCTCCAAAATCTGACACTTTGGCTCTGGTATCTTTCTGGCTACAATGATATTGGAGCTGCTTGGGTCAAAAATAGCCAAATCTTCAGATTTGGCAGTGACAAACTTTGAGAAATGCTCAGATCCATAATCCCCAAATCTAACATGTAGATCAGGGTAGAAGCTACAAAAGGATGAGGGGAAGAGACATAACTCACAGTGGTCAGAGCCAGAAGGACCCCCAACTGTATTTGGGTGCTTAGAAATTTCATAATCATGCATTCCACACCTGCTTCAGAGAGGCTCCTGGTTGACAGACTTGACCATAGGGAAGAAGCAGTGGAAGGAAGTTAACCGATAGCTAGTACTTTTCTGAAGAAGGGCAATCAGACCTGAGGAGAGACTCGCTCCAGGGAATACCGTGGCCCCAAGAGAGGGGGGTGTTTTGGATCTGATCACAATTGGCTAAGAGAAAAGTGCCAGATCTAAAGACTTACAGGACTTAGATGCTGGAGCCAAGGAAGCAAGAGTGGGTGAAGACCAATCAGGATAGCACTTTCTTGGTTCTTCAGTCCTCTCCTTAGGGCCTGTGACTTTATCCCCTTTAGATTTGTCTGAAGACTTTTTCAAAGAAGAGGAAGCTCCAGAATCAGCATGTTAAAACCTTGATGATTTTCCTGCAGGGCCAGAGTAAAGTCCCTTAAGAATAAGTTATTTTTCCACTTGACCACCACCCAGGTACCAAAAGCTGCATATATAGCACACTGTTTATCCAAGTGTGTGGCCATGAGGCAGTACACACTTTTTGAGTGTGCATCTTAGTTGGGTATCTTAAGACCACAGGCCACACATTTTTTAAAACCCAAAGGTTTCTCAGCCATAATTAGAGTCACACAAAAAAGAGCTACAAACAGTAAAACAGTAACTCTATGTAATTAAAAACAGAATGGGTTATAAAAGAGTTTAGTTTTTTAGATAGAAAAGATGGCACCAAGGTGCTTGGAAATACAATGGTAAATAGACATCTATATAAACAACTACATAATATAACTGTAAAAGGGGAGGTACAGTATAATAATCATACAAATGTTAAACAACTGAAAGATATAACAAATTGAAAAAACAAACCCAAAACAGGGTCCAACTAAAATAACAAACAAACGAATTTTATTGCATCTTCAGAATCTTCCACCTGCTCTACCCAATACTCCCTTCTTTAACTGTCTCTACTCAGATTGAGACCATCGCACACAGACTAGGTTAGTAGGCGATAGAAAAAATCCTTTATTGCAGACTTAGCGCTTTCACCATAACATATGGCATCATCAGAGTAAAGACTTGAAGAACTCACACCCTTTTTATACTACAAAAGATTAATTAGTCAATTGAATGATTGAATAATAAAATAATGAAATAGTGAAATAAAATGAACACACCCTTGCCAATGAGCCCAGGTGGGTGTGTTCATTTTATTTCACTATTTCAATATCTCAACCTGTAGGACTGAGTCCCCAGCCAGTAACAACCCCAGGATTGTCTTAGTAGAGAACATTCTGCGAATTGTTGGAATCAAATGAAGTCCTAGACCTAGACTGGATGTCCAATTAATAATGGGACACAAAGGTATGAGTGTCAGACCAGGTAGCTGCTGCACAAATGCCATCAATAGAAGTTTGAGTGAAAAATGTAATTGAAGTAGCAGCAATTCTGATGGAATGAGTTCTAGGTTTAATAGGCAAAAACTATTCCTTTCAGAACATAAGCAAATGAGATACAATCAGAAAGCCATTAGAACAGAATCACTTGGGAAAGAGACTTGCCAAGTTGGGGTTAAGCATAAAGCTAGTCAGATTTCCTGAAACTTCTGGTTCTGTCCAAACTGAATTTCAGTAGCCAACGAACATCCAAACAATGAGGCAAATATTCTCCCTATGTTACTGAGATTTAGAAAGAAAAGAGGTAAATGAATTGAATGATTCAACTTAGACCCAGATGGTACCTTAGGCAGGAAGCAAGGTTAGTCCTTAATGTGACTCTGTTCTTGTGGAAAACCAAATAAGGGAGGACAGAAGATAGTGCTTGAAGCTCAGTCACCTTCTTGCTGTTATAACAGCTAGCAGAGTCTTCCAAGACAAGATCTTTAAAGAAACTGTGTATACAAAAGGAGGTCGGGAGAGAACTAGCAATAGAAGACTGAGGTCCCAAGTCGGTACACTTGTCAGAAAAACCATGGAAAGCTTAAGAGCTGCCATGGGCATAATGTCCATGACAATGTGAAAGTTAGAAATATGGGTTAACTGAACTTACAGTAACTGAAACATGAGTAAAAATGACCAGCCAGGAAATCAAAGATAGCATCCAAGGGTGCAGAAATAGGATACAAACCTTGGAAGAGGCCCAAATAGAGAACATCTTCCACTTACTAGCATACATTTTTTTAGGAGAAAGCTTCTAGGAATAAGAAAGGATGTGAGTAATTGTCTCAGAGAGCATGGGATATCTGACCATCATTGGAATTGAAGGAAATATGCAGTTAGTTTGAAGAAGT
Organism: Protopterus annectens; assembly: GCF_019279795.1. Taxonomy (NCBI): domain Eukaryota; kingdom Metazoa; phylum Chordata; order Ceratodontiformes; family Protopteridae; genus Protopterus; species Protopterus annectens. The sequence continues at coordinate 1,266,814,184 of NC_056743.1, forward strand.
GAAGGTTTGGGTGAGACAGATCCAAAGGATGTGAAATTGGACCCGGAACATGGTACAGAACCCAGGGTGGGTAAAGAAGACGAGTCCAAAGGAAAGGGATCAAACTTGTCTGGGTAAGAACAGGGCAATGAGGATCATGGTCACTGCCACATGCTACCTTCTGAAGGAATTTTATTATCAGAGGAGATGGGGGATAGACATATAGAAGACATGTGGGGCAAGCATGCAGAAGAGCATCCCTTGGTTCTAGGAGGACTGGTCTAATCTCCAAGGTGCTGATGTAAATATTGGCCTCAGACTGAGACTAGTTGCCCTGGACAGTTTTGCCTTTGAAATGCCCACCCTAGAAATGCAGCATCTGTGGCCACTATGGTCTCAAGATGGGAAAGAACAAATGGTCAACCTGCCAAGACCAGAGGAGATTCCAGCCACCATCAAATAAGGTGATTACAAATGTTTGTTAGAAAAACTTCAAAATTCATTGGATGAGGTAGAAAAGATCATTAAACTGCCAGCATTCACTGTAGTACACATATGTGGAATTCTGCCAAAGGAATTATACAAATAGAAGTGGCCATATGTCCAAGAAGGCATATAACTAAGGATACAGGGTTTGCAAGCCTGAAGAATTTGAGATGCAATCAAATCAAGAGAGTTTAGTCTTGAGGAAGGTAGTTTGGTTTGTCTGATAGACCATACCCAAATGGCAACCAATAAATCTCAGTACTTCACCAGTTCCAGGCTGGACTTTTGTAATTCACTGTTATGCTCATAGACCAACACAGCTGGAGCAAGAAATCTCAGGTCTTGATCAGGGATGCCCTAGTGGTAGCCATCAGGAGTGAGTCATCCAGATGAGGGAAGACGTGGAACCCCCTGAAGCTGCTACTGCTGCCATGCATTTGGTGAACATGCAGGGAACTGTAGTGACACGAAAGGACAGTGCTCAGAACTGATAAATGACTGGGTCCCATATGAAAGTGCAGGAATTGCCTGGAATACCTAACTATCTTTATGTGATGGTAGGCATCCTTGAGATCTACCGAGAATATCCTGTTGTCCTTCCACAGGACAGGTAGAATGGACCACACCGTGACCATGTGGAACTTGGTCTACTTGACAAACTAGTTCAACTGATGGAATCCAAAATGGATCTGAGATCCTTGTTTTTCTTTGATACTAAAAATAATCTCAAATAGACCCCAGATCTTTGTTGATCTGGTGGGACCTCTTGAATGACTGGGCTGAGAAACAGTTTTTGGATTTCCACTGCTGCCTCCTTTCAATGATGGGGTGGCACAGAGGGAAGGGATTTTGGGGATCCATTTGAGCTGAACAAAAAGGGAATTGTATAACCTATGGAAATGACTGTCAATATCTATGTGTCTGATGGAAAGACCTGTCAAGTTCTTGGGTGGAAATCCATATGTTCTCCTGACTCCAATGGCCAGGCAATCCTTCAAAGTCACAGGAAGGGTCTTCCAGAGAATACTCTATGGGAGACCTGGTTCTGCAGACTGCACCTGCACCTTAAGAGGTGGCTACTGTAGTTCCATCTAAGCATTGTTAAAAAGACACCTTGAAGCAGTCCACAAAGTTGCATAAGCCCATCCAGGCATGACAGCACATAGCGATACCAGTGTCTGCAAAGTAAGCTGTACCTTTGGCCGCACTGTGCAAGAGCTTCACAAATACATCATTAGTAATAGACTGCATTGCAAACAACTGAGAGTCTGGGGGCTGCTAAGTCTTCATGATCTTTGATACTTCCAAGATAAGGTCTCTCTGAAGTATCATCAAGTGGGCAAGTTAATTCAGCACATATAAAGTGAATATGGCTGAAGATTATGTGCTCTTCCCCAGGTGGCCCAAGGCTGAAGGCTCAATGTTGGGTGGATGAACTGAGGTAGATTCCTCTGAGATGTCCTTTTTGGTAGCAGCCGCAACAACAATGGTGTCCACAACTGGACCCTTGCTTCAATAATGTCTACCTTTAAGGGAACCAAAACTGTATTGGGTTGTCTCCAGATCCTCCAAAATACAAGGTCCTCAATGGCATCCAAAGGGGGGACCACCCAGGACACTGATGGGTCCTCTCCAAAAGCCTCAAGAAAAAATGAGTCATCTGAAAAATGGGCTTTATTGGTCCATCCCCATGCTGTTTTCATCATTCCAGCAAGTCACCAAAGGTGGCATGCCTGTGGGGAGATTTGTGAGAGCCTTCCCCTTCACGGAGCTCTGTATCTTGTGCGAGGGACTCTTCAGTGGAGACCAGGTGCTTCCTTTGCACCTCCCCGAGAGGACAATTGGGAGGAGATACAGAAGAAGTGGGGGGGCAGAATGTTGGGAGGCCTTGAGACCTAACAACACAGGCTGTTCCTGAACAAGCTGATGCATAGCCAAAGATGCTGGCAGAGGGAGGGATCAAGATGGATCTGATGCAGCTGCTAAGGGTCTTGACTCCGACCAAGAGAGGATCCTCTCTGCAGTGACAAAGGCCGAAACTAAAGCTGGATGGCTAGATAAAGCACTCAAGTCACTCCACAACAAGTACAAATATGACTCTGTCATTGTCTATGTTGGAGTGAATGACTTGAGATGTACCACTCTGGACTACATGAAAAGAGACATGGAAGAGCTCTGAGATCATATGGCCCAGGCAGGTATGACCCTAGCCCTGAGTAGCATCCTGCCTTCACCCAGAATGATACTACAGTATAAGGACAAAATGATTGACTTCAACAATTGGCTAAGCTTCTGGTGTCATTCAAAGGGGATCCAGTATCTGTCTGCCTGGGAAGACATGATCGACAGATCATGATGCTTTGCCAGAGATGGTCTGCACCTGTCACCCCTGGGATTCAGGTTACTGGCTAAGGCTCTTGCCACCCCTATAGTGCCTTTTTTAGGCAAGGTTCAAAGGACAAAACCACCACCGTACCAGGTACAAACATGAAAAATCTGAAGGTAATGCTACTCAATGCTAGAAGTCTAAACCTCAAAATGCACTCTCTCGAGGCACTCCTAAAAATGGAAAACATCGATATCTGTGCAGTAACTGAGACCTGGTTCAAGGCTCCAGAGAGCACCCCTGTAATACCAGGGTACAACTCTTACCACACTTTTCGGCCACCAAACCAGGACCAAAACACTAAAGGTGGAGGAGTGTCCATAATCACAAAGGATATTCACAACACCAGGCTAGTTGCCCAACACAATGTGTCTGAAATTCTCCAGGTGCAACTAACACTAGGTAAGACTGCAATCCAAATTGTAGCTTGCTACAGATCCCCCACCATGCCCCAAGATTCTCACTACACCTTTTTAAACATACTGAAACATACTAGGATACAACCAAACACCCTAATACTGATTGATTTCAACTACCCTGCCATTAACTTGGAAAACTACTCATGTACTAGCACCTTTGCCCAACAATTCTTGGAATTCATAAATTCCAATGCCCTGGATCAACTAATCCTTATTCCCACCAGGGGCTCCAATATCCTAGACACAGTCATTCCCAACATGGGAAATCAGTGCTCCAAACCTATGGTCACCCCCTCGTTGGTCAGATCTGACTATAAGCTAATCACCCTTGATATCCACATCCAACCCCCCACTCCCCTAGTAAGGAAACCTCTGTAGAAAAAACTTCTCCAAAGTGAATTGCATGCTACTCAAGTCAGAAGTGACAAACTTCATGACACCCATTCTGATGGGAACTTAATGTTTGACTGCTGAATCCTACACTAAGGCACTATACGAGGACATCCGCTCGTGCATGAATCATGCCATACCCAATAAAACCAAGATGCTCTCCTCCAAAAAAAGGAAGCTAATCTGGTGGTCCCTTGCCATAAACAAACTTTACAACAAAAGGAAGAAACTGTTGCAGAAAAGAGGAAAATCCCAGGATGCAAAAAACTCCCTTACCAGCCCCAGTAAGAAGCTGAGATCACTCATAAAATCCTCCAAAGCTAGTTACAAAAATAAAATTGCCAAAGATTCCAAAGACAACCACAAGGCATTCTATAGCTATGTCAAGAATCTAAATGTCAATGTTCAGATCTGCTCTGAGCTACAACAGAATGGCATTAAATATAATGATCCCAAGGATATTGCCAATATCCTGGCAGATCGATTATGTGCAAACTTCACCCCCTAAAGGGCCCATCTCAATACCAAAAGATTGCCAAATTCCGGTAATAACAGCCACATAGGTAAAAAAATGCACTCTCCAAAGCTAGGAATACAGCATCCATGGGACCAGACAACATCCCAGCTGTGTACTGCCTGAACTACAAAATCAACTGGCACCTCACCTAAGTGTCATGTTTAATCATAGCCTCACCTCAGGCTTCATGCCCACTGAGTGGCGCACAGCTACAGTTATCACACTCCACAAGGGGGGATCCACCTTGGATCCTGGGAACTACTGCCCCATCAGTCTGACGAGCCTGATCTGCAAGGCCATGGAATGTATTATAATGGAACTTATAAACAAAGACATTGGCAACCTTCAAACACTGGACCCCATGCAGTTTGGTTTTGTGAAGGGTTGATCTTACCTCCTGAACTTGATTGACTTCTTCAAATCAGTCTCCAGAGCCATGGACAAGGGTAAGGTGGTTCACACAGCCGGCCTTTGATACCATCCCCCACTCTGGAATCATAGATAAACTTACTAAGCTGGGCATTAATCCCTATGTCATTCGATGGGTTGCCAACTGGCTTACTGTCAGAACCCACACTGTAAAAGTAGCCGCGACTCCAAATCCAGCTCCAGACAAGTGACAAGTGGATTAGCTCAGGGTTCACTCCTGGGACCGCTCTTGTTTGGCATCTACTTCTCTGAAATACAGGGCAGCACTAAGGGACACCAAAAGTGTGATAGGAGACTTAGGGACACAGGTGAACCGTGGTCTAACCTTTGATAACCACATCGCCACAACAGTCAGAAAATCCTTTTATGTGGCACACCTCATCATTAAGGGCTTTTCATCCAGAAAAAAGGAGGTCATTGTCCCACTGTACTCATCCCTCATTAGACCCATTACAGAACACCCGGTTTGGTATTTACCTCTCAAGACAGCTGCAACAACTGGAAAAGCCGCAGAAATAACTCACTAAAAGATTCACAGGCCTAAAGCAGATGCCCTATGCTTACCGCCTAAAAAAGCTCCACCTATACCCTGTCGCATATCTTCTACTCAGAGGCAATCTCTGCTTAACATACAAGGCCATGTCAAACCCAGAACTGTTGGACATACTACACTTAAAGAAATCTCAATCCCTCAGAGTCATACGCTCCAGGAATCTAAACCTTGTCATCACAATGAACAAAACATGCTGGAGGGATAGGTTCCTGACCCAGAGACTCCCCAGACTCTGGAATAGACTGGCCATACATGTCAAGCAGAGTGCCTCTTTGGCCCTCTTCAAAATGGATCATGTCAGTCATCCTGCTAGACAGGGGTCCAGGGAAGTAAATACTGTGGGAAGAAATAGCCAGGGGAATTGTTATGGCTAGGCTTGTATAGGCCCTAGGACTGATAGCCTAGTACCAACCTATGAACCTGTAACCATAACAAGATATTTAATGTAACCATTTGAAAAGTTAAGATCTGAATGAGCAATTTTACAAACATTGAATGGCTGAAAAAATGGACTTGTATATACCAAGTCTGAGATTGCCATTTTTCTCCAAGGTATGGTGATCTTGGAGTGGTATAGATATATATATATATATATATATATATATATATATATATATATATATATATATATATATATATATATATATATATATATATATATATATATATATATATATATATATATATATATATATATATATATATATATATATATATATTAATAGATATAAGTTCATGGGGGATTGTCCCTTCCCATGGGGGGTGCAGGATGACTTGGCAACTGCAACAAAATGAGTTTAAAGGAGAAGAGCAATGTTCAAGATTTGCTCTTCTCCTTAAGTGTCATTCTTTTCTTTTACAGTCTGTTAGCACTTGGCATTACAAATAGCAACGTTTCAATTGGAAGCTGATTTTCAAAGTATTTAGAACAAGTCACATAATTAAAATGCTCCAGTCAAAAAGTTCTATTGTATAAGTAAACTTACCATAACAGTAGATGTTATAACGCATCACCATTGTACTGTCCTAAGCTATGTGGACTTACCCCACCTGCATCAGCCAACTTTTAAAAGGTTTGGGTGCCTCCCAGGCACCCCTCCTGCCAGGAGCATATGAAATTCTCCATTAAAAGGCAAGAAGAGCACAGAGTATGTTTTTTTTTTTGCCAAGGAAGAAGGCATGAGACCTGAATACATGTGCTAGGAAACTTTCACGAAAGGAAATACTGCCAGCACAGCTATCTGGAATTTTGTAAATAATTATATGTCATTTGTGAATATCAAGATGATTCATATAATATAATTGTGCTACAAATGTATTAGAACTGTATGTCATGTATATATGAAACTAGGTTTGTACAAAGCTTTCTGTATTTTTTTCAGACTGATCTAATTAGTACAATTGTTTTATGACTTCCAGCATCTGCCAAAGATCTGAGGTCTATGTATTTTCACAGGTAGATGCTAAATACTGATAGCTTCCAGCAGTGGGGATTTCACCTGGGATAGAGTCAGATGACAAGAAATTATGCCATTCTGCAAGCTATCCCAGTAGTAATATTTGAAATATTAATTTAAAAAAGTCTCAGAGAGAGAGAGAGGGGGAGAGAGAGAGAGAGAGAGAGAGAGAGAGAGAGCGCGAGCATTTTGTATTACGTCTTGGACTTGCCAACAACAACTAGAAGATCCATTCACCACATTTAGCTGAAATTGAATTACTTTATAGACGACGGAATAAAAGATGGTATCTTTCAGTTTCCAATACAGCTAGAGACACAGAGTCTGTACTGAGAAGCTTTCCGTATTGTCTTTAGGGTGAATTAATTACTAGTTTTGAAAGCATGAAGGAATCCAGTTGCTTTACGACTTCCAGCATCAGCCAAACATCTGAGGTCTGTGTATTTTCACAGGCAGATGCAAAATACTTCCAGCTTCCAGCAGTGGATGTTTATCGTGGGAACTGGAGTCAGATGACAAGAAGTGATGTCATTCTGCAAGCTATCCCAGCAGTAATACTTGAGATATTAATTTGGAGAAGTCTCTTAGTGAGACAGAGCATTCTGTATTCTGTCTTGGACTTTACAACAACTAGAAGATCCATTCACCATATCTGCCTTGTTCTAAGTAAGTTTCTAGGGTATAGTAAATCTCTTAGATTCAGTCAGGAATATAGTGAATCTTAGTTTAGATATTCTCCTTATTTATTTGAGACTGTTCTTCAATGTTGTTTTAAATATTTTCTGTGGTTTTGAACTCTGATATAAATGGGAATGCATATTTAGCATGTTCTTGTTGTTTTATTAATTATTAAATATATTTAACCCTTTCAGTGTGGCTGATCTGTGTAGACAGATTTAAGTTTTAAGAGTACTTGCATATTTATTTGGTGACACTGTGTGGGCTACTCCTAATAGCCTTGCTCTTGGTCAAACTACCATTTGTGCTAATATTAATATTCCACAGTAAGATTGGACAATATTTGTTAAGGACCTTAAAGTAGCTGATAAGAGGTTCTGGTGGCAGTGATAACTACCTTATAGTCTGGGCAGAAGGGGGTGTAGCTAGTAACGTAAACCTATGCCAGCCTTTCCCAGGTGTGTGTGTGTGTGTGTGTGTGTGTGTGTGTGTGTGTGTGTGTGTGTGTGTGTGTGTGTGTGTGTGAGAGATGCTTGGGTAGGGACATGAAGCACTGGTTGGACAGAGAGAGTGTTGGAGGACTTGGTCTGGAACATTGGCTAAGAACTCAACACTATAGCTGTGCCAGTGTGGAGTCTTATTGGGGATCTGGGGAAAGAGTGAGAAACTAGCTCCAGAATGACTGTATTTCTGTGTGCTCTTAAGGGAAATTGCACTTGATGCAGGCATCTGGAAATGCTGTGTGTGTACTTTTCATCCTCCCAGTGTACATCCCCCACTGGCGCCAGTGGTGAGGATTGAGGCTCTTTGATTACTGGTCCAGTGGTGGGTAGTCACAGCCAGATTTAGGAAAGAAAGCTGAGAATTAATGGTCTAGCTTAAAGAAAATCCTGAAACTTCTTTAGACATAAAGATAAGATTTGTTCTCAAGAAAACCCTGTCCTTATGAAAAATAAAGTAGGGTTGACTCATCATAAGTGATGACATGGTTAAAATGGAGACTGAGTAAGCTTCCCAAGAACAGAATTGAGATCATAAGGAGAAGTAAATTGTTTCTGGATGAGCTGATATGTAAAACCATTTTCAAGAATTGTTTTATTTAAATATTACAAGAAAGAGGGTATCTGTGGGCTAACAAACTTAAATGGCTGACATGTAACTTGATAGAAGTGAATGACAAACCACTGGGCAGTAAATCATATAAAGAACCAAGACACAGAGGTATCCAAGCCAGCCAAGGATCTCGGCTCCTAGAGTGGCACCAACTAGAAATTATTTTCCAATTATCCATAGGTGATCTCCTACTAGCAGGTTTTCTCACCTCCTTAAGTATCTGCTGCAAATTCTCAGAAAAAAAGCTGCCCCAAAGGTATCAAAAAAGTATCATCCATGCAGCTGGCTGAAACATTTCCAGCTTGAGGTGTAAAAACCTCCCCTTGTCTTGTACAAGTAAATCTGGTCTGTGGGGAAGCTTGTGGAAATTGCCCTTGGCAGGACTGGAAAGAATGAAGAACCACTGTTGCCATGGCCAAAATGGATTCACCACTGCAATTTTTGGAGTCCTTCCTGATTTTAGAAAGACATTTGTAATCAATGGAAAGGGTGGGAAGACATACAGGAAAATTCCTGTCCATGGAAATGAAAAGTAATCTGTCTCCTAGGCCTACCTGCAAGGAGTTCTGGTGCAGAGTGTTTTAAGTTTTCTGTTCTGAAAGGAGGCAAACTGATCTACTTGAAGTATTCACCAGAGGAGGATCATTTCTTGAAATACCCCAGGATGAAGCTTCTATGTGTGGGGTCTACCCTGGTCCTTTTTAGCATGTCTGGAATAAGGTTTTGCTGTGACAGAATGTATGAAGCCATCATAGCCAGTCTGCAAAGGGAGAAGGATCTGGTACCCCCTTGTTTGTACCACATCACTGTGATGGTCTATATACAATATCAGAAGTCCTGGGCACCAGACATGACTCAAGACCTTCAAAGCATTACTAATAGCCAACATCTCCCTGGAATACATATGCTTTGGTCTGTCTCCAGGATCCCACAAAGCTTGCAATTTAATCCTTTTTGAAACTGCTCCCAACACCTGATCTGAAGTGTCTGTAGTGACTAATTGGAGGGAGGATGAAAGGGAGAATGGAAGACCTGGATTGCAAGCTATCTGATCTATCCACCATCCAACCTTCCTCTTCACAAATCCCCAAAGTGGAATTTGAAAAGTCAAAGGATAAAGCTGTTAAGTCCAGACTGATCTGAGGTACCACTGTATCTTCCTCATATATATTCTGGCAAGGTAGCATGAAAATCATAGATGTCATATAACCCTAATTCTAAGAAAATCAGAAAGAACTGCTGGAATGTTTCTACTTAGTCTAAGGGAGAAAAGCTCTCCCAACAGCTGAATCTAACAAACATCCCAGGAATACTATTTTGGGTGAAGGGATAAAAGAATACTTTTACCAATTGATATGAAATCTCCAACTGTGGAGATGTTCATGGACAGTTTTTAGAGACTCCTGACAGCTAGAAAACAAGTATGCAAAGAAAAGACAATTGTCAAAATATGGGAAAATCTGTATGCCTTGGAGTCTGCAATAAATAATGGCTCAATATAAACATTTTGTAAAACAGAGAACTGATAATATAAGCCTGACACAGCAAACTGTAATAAATGTATGAACTGTCTGGCAATAAGAATGTGGTAGTAGGTGTCCTTTAGGCCTAGCTTTACTCTCTAAGCTAGAGTTGAGATCAACAGCATCAGATTCTAAAGTGATAGCATCTTAAACTTGTGAATCTTGATGTGGAGATTTAATCTGAAAGATCTGTTACTGGCATCCAGGATCCTTCTGGTTTGGGAACGAGACAAATCTTTGAATAATAGCCTTTGCCTGAAAGACTAAGTACAGTCAGCAGCATCAAAAGTAGACTTCAGAATATGCTTAGCCACCTGAAAAATAGCTTACAGAAGCATTTACAGATGTTTTCACTTCAGAAGATAAATGGTTGGTTAATAACTTCTGTAATTTCTCAAAAGACACAAGCAAACAGCTACAATTCAAAGTGGAAAGGGATGATGATGAAGCAGGGGAGTAATTCAATAAATAAGGAAAAATGGGATTTTGGATGCAGATGCTTAAGAATAATAACAGTCATGCAGATTATTATTATTATTATTATTATTATATTCATAAAGTAGCAGAAAGTATAAGAACTAAGCTAACATGGGAATGGAGAAACAGATTATACCAATAGAAATAACTGCTATTACGGATACAGAGAATAGGAGAGAGGCAGATGGAATTTACTGGAGGAAGATTGCAAAGGAATCAAGGTATTGAGAGCAAATAATTAGAGAAGAATAGGCAGTAGAATAGGAAGAGGCCAAGAAGTCATTTAGATTGCAGGCTGGTGATTGTCTTCCATATCAGGGATTGATATCACAGTATAAACAAAGAGAAAGGGATGGGGGAATCCTAAATAAAAGATACGCACTGGTTGGTTTTTAGTTGAACAGAACAAAATTTGCTGTTAAAAAAGGGATAATTAGTAGGGTATATAAAATATTGCTTGATAACTATAGGAAAAAAAATGGGAAGACAGATTAGATATGTAATTCACGAAGAAACAATGGGAGGACATATGTATGGCTCCCAAACATGCAAGAAGATCAGAAAGATCTAGGACTTTGTCTAAAAGTGTTTGCATAAATAAATTTTATATCCCAAGCAGACTCCAAATAATTTTACTTCAGGTAGATGGAAAATGTTGGAGATGTGAAGGGGAAGCAAAAGGTAATCTGGAACATATGTTTTGGGATTCTCTACAGAGTACTCTGTCAGGAATACTAGGCAAGCAAATGAATGTTGCAAAGGAAATGATTTTTTGAGGTGGGATACAGAATCTGAATTGCCTCGACATACTAAGACCTTGTTAAGTTTAATTCTGGTAGCTGCCAAAAAAACAAATACTAGAAAATGGAAATCAAAATCTAAACCAACTATACCTGAAGTAGAGAATATTGTAACAAAGATAAAAGAACAGGAACTGTGATCTTTAGAAAAGGGTAGGAGTAAACTGCATAGAAAGAAATGGAAATTGTGAGAACAATGCATGCAAAAAAATGTTTTGGAGGAGGAACAAGGTTTAACAGAAGGCAGGAATTGAATAATTTATGTAATGTTGCTTAGAATATAAAAGTTATATAACAATATATGTGATGTATCATGTATAATGTTTGTAAATGTGAACTTGTTAATATAGTTTGATTACTTTTATATACATGTAAGTTTGCCTATTTATTTATTTATTTTATTTTACATTTGTTAACCGGGAAAGTCCGACTGGACACAGGTCCTTTTTCAGCGGAGGCCCGGGAAGAAAAGCTCCTCATTTACTTAACAAATATTAGATCAGTACATATTAAATATCATAAAGCACTACATGATAAACAGTCCAAGTAGCAAACTATTAACACAAATGAATAATCCAGAAAATCCAAGTAACTACAAGTAATACAAGTGAATAAGCAAGTGATACAACAATAGCAGGTGGTACAAGAAGTATTTTATTTATTTATTTATTTTACATTTGTTTACTGGGAAAGTACAGCTGGACACAGGTCCATTTTCAGCGGAGGCCCAGGGAGAAAAGCTCCACATTACAATACATTACATGAGAGTAAAAAGAAGTAGAACATACATACATATGGCATATATACACAACAGGACATCATGCTAGTGATCAATATTTCTTACAGTAGACAATCAGAGGTACATTTTTTTTTCTTTTGCAGTTATAAGTTATGTAAGGTAAATGTATATGGGTTTGGATGCTTTCAGGGGAGAAACTGTTTATACATAGCTGCACCGTGGCAAATTTTCTTGGTATGGATTAGCCTGGTGAGTGGCATGGGCAAACCATGCAGACATTTGAGCAGACAGTGCTTTGAATAATCCAGTAATACAACAATAGCAGGCGGTACAAATAATATATTAGCAGACAATGTTTTGAATAAACCAGTGATACAACAATAGCAGGTGGCACAAATAATATATGGCAGACAGTAGTTTACAGTGAGAGTGAATACCTTAGTTACATGTAGAGATAGTAGTATATATTTAACTAGTAGTATGTCTTAAATAGCATAGATAATAATTAGTTGTTTGTTTAAATGAGAGAGTGTAGTAGAAGATAGAACACTGGAGAGACAGATGTGCTTGGATATAATACAGTAGCCAGCTTGGGTTTCAGGTCCTAGGGAGGACATACAAGAGTGAATTATAGCTACTGAGGAACGGAGTATTGAATATCATGAAGGGTTGTGGGGAAAGAGCCAAGAATTTGAAAGGTGTGTTTTGAGAAGTTTTTTAAATTGTGGGATGGAGCAATTGGTCGGAAGAGAGGTTGGGAGTTTATTCCATAACTTGGAAATTTAGTGTGAGAATAGTGATTCACCGGCTGCATTCTTTACTTTGGAGACCTGTAGGAGGGCTTTCTTGGAAGAGCGGAGATATCTAGGGGAGTTATAAGGTTGTAGGAGGTTATGAAAAGCAGGTGTTTTATCTGGGTAGCAGAGGATTTTATGAGCGAAGGTAAGTTGATTAAATTGCAGTAGATGTGTAAGTTTCAGCCAGTTTAGTTGTGTGAGTGCTGTGCAGTGATGAGATCTATATGAGGCACCAGTTGCAAATCTGGCTATCTTGTTGTAGCAAGATTCAAGTTTGGCAATGTCTGTTTAAGGAGGTTGGTTAGTACTGGGGAAGCATGTAAAAGAGTAAAAAGGAGATGGATTGGATTTGGTGTTCTTGGTAAGGAATTTATTATTCCTATACAGGAGACCGAGTTTCTTATGGACCTTTTTAATGGTTTGGGCAATATGTATATCGAATTTCAGATTGTCATCTATTTCTACACCTAGTAGTTTTCTGTGGGTAGAGAGGGTAATAATGGTGTTGTCTTTAGATATTATCTGAAAAGGTGGGGAGGGGGAATTGGCTGGTGTGGAGGGGGTTTTGCCTGGATGAAAGAGGAGAAGCTTTGTTTTGTTTGGGTTAAGGATGAGGTGGGAGTTTGTGAGCCAATTGTCAGCCAATAGGAAGGAATCCTGGGTATATTTGTGGAGAGTTTGAAGAGAGGAGACTGAACATATGAGGGTGGAATCATCAGCATATTGGACCATAGTGGCATGGGGTGTGGAGGTATGGAGTTGATTGGTAAAGATAGAGAAAAGTAGAGCCCCAGGATGGAACCTTGGGGAACTCCTATGCTGACTGGAAGGAGGGGAGATAGTTGTTGCTGCCAAAGGGTGGCTTGCTGATGACCTGTAATATAATTTTGGAACCAGGAGATGGAAGAGGTAGAGAGGTTTAGGGAGGGAGGATGTTGATTAGTTTTAGGTGGTTAGCCATATTGAAGGCTTTGGACAGGTCTAGGAATATAGCAGATACGTATAGTCCATTATTTTGATGGTGGTTAACTGTGTTAGTGAAGGACATCAGGGCTATGGTGGTGCTGTGAGATTGGTGGAAGCCATGTTGTATATCTGTAAGCAGTTTTACTCTTTGAAGGTAATCTGTGAGTTGGGTATGGATAACTCTCTAAAATTTCAGACAGGGGGCCCTATGTCATAGGATAGGCTACTAGGCTACTGGCCCTAGGGCCCTTACATGCATAGGCAAGTACAACCCAACCCATTCCCTAGAATATCAATGCATTGAGTAGAACTAAATCAACAGCTACTGCCCCTATCCAAGAAGGACACAGGTGAAACTCCATTCGTGACTTTACAGTTTCCCAGCCATTCATCCAAATTGAGCTTAAATAGGGTCAACGAGGAGCTCAGTTTCACCTGAATTGGAAGTTTGTTCCAGAAGAGAGTAGCCTGTGTGAGAAATATCTGTCTCTCCAGCAAGTCCCGTTGATGTCACCTACTAGGGTGAGGTCCCTAGAGTGAATGCATCATGAAACATTTGACTTATGAATGTGAAGCATTTTCATTAGAGCAGGATTCGTGATTGCTTTATATGCAAGGTACAGGTTGCCTCTGAGTAGTCTGTATGACACAGAGTATAGTGACAGTGATTTCAGTCTGTCTACATATGACATATGCTGGACATCCTGAATTTTCTATGTAAGAAACCTTTGAGGTCTGTCTAGTTGCCACTGGGGTCTGGTAAGGTACATACCAAAGGCAGAATTGTACTCTATTATTGGCCTGATGAGTGAAGAGTTCAGGGGGGTTATAACATCTTTTGTTATGGAAGCAATGCCCTTATGTATGAGATGGGCAATGTAGAAATCCTTTCTCACCACTGTGGAGACATGGTGGTCAAAGGAAAGGTTGCTGTCAACCTGTGTACCCAAATCTCTCACCACTGATTGTGTGCTTAGGGTGTTATTAATGTGGTAATCTACAGGGACATCTCCCTTACTGAAGGGGATGAGGATGAATTTTTTGCATTTAGTTTAATCCATGACTTTGGTACCAGTCATTTGTCTGTGTAAGTCCCTCTTGAAGGATGTTGGCATCATATGGGGACACAGTGACCACTCCCAGTTTGCAGTCATCATTAAACATTGTCAGCCATAGGCCTTTTGTTTTTGCCTGTACATCAAAGAAGTAGATTACAAACTGTAGGGGAGCCAGCACCAATCCCTGTGATACACCACTGGTTACAGGTCTGCTGGTGGAGCTTGAATCCCCTGTTTTGACTGTGTGCGTTCTATCAGTGAGCCAGTTTGCAACCCACCTGACAATATACTGGTTGATCTTTAGCTGGGTGAGTTTATCAATAATACCTGAGTGGGGGCTAGTGTCAAAGGCCGTGGCCAAATCCAGGAAGGCAGTATGCACTGATTTACCTTCATCCAGAGCTTTGGTGACTGTCTCAAATAAGTCGATCAAGTTCAACAGGCAGGATCTCCCGTTAATGAAGCCAAACTGGGTTGGGTTGAGTGTTTGCAGATTTCCTATATCTTTGTTGATAAGGTCTATGATGATTCTCTCCATAGCCTTGAAGATAAGGCTGGTTAGGCTTATGGGTCTATAGTTACCAAGGTCTGTGGAGGTGCCTCCTTTATGTAATGGGATATCAGTTGCTGTTTTCCATTCACCAGGGACAAAGCCAGTACATAGGCTATGGTTGAAAAGCGTACCCAGTGGTGCAGCTAATTCCCTGTCTTAATCCATTTAGAACACAGCCTGGGTTATTATCAGGTCCCAATAGAGGCTGTGTTTTTGGCTTTGGCAAGAGCACAAGAGATAATTCAATAAATGTGTTTAAAAACAAGCAAAAACTTTAACATATGGGGTTAGCAATTCAAAATCCTGAAAGTCAAAGTACTAAAAACATAGATATTACCCAACCTATCCACTAACTTCCCATCTTTATCTGAGCAGCAGCAAATTTAGACATAAAGATGATTGCTTGGTCTGCCTTGAGATTAGAAAACAAGTACTTATGGGACTGGGGTATCTTATATAATCTATCAAATCTTTTGGCATCCAAAGGATGTCTGTCAGGTAAATTGCCTGCAGTATGAAAAACACCCTCTAAAGCAAGGAAATCAAGATGAATGGGAATTGCTTTAGGCATCTCTAGTTGTATTAAATCATAATATATTTCTGAGTCCCAGAGGCTTTACCCTGTTCTCAGTTAAAAACTTTACTTATATTTGATAAAATCTCTGAAAAGGAAATTCCTTCACTAGAGATGTTTGCAGGTATGTTTTTCTTCAGAACATGAAAACTCAGACAGAATAGAAAATCCTCAGAAACACAGTCCTCCCCCTGTAAGAGTTTACTTTTGACTGGAAAATCCGGTGAAATTGAGGATTTATTTTTCTGCCTGAGGACTGAGTAGTTATTGAAAAGGCAGCAATCAGTTCCTTGGCAAAACGCAGTACATCAGCTCTATCCATAGTGATATGAACAGGTTGACAGTTTTCCTTCACCAAGCACAATGCCCCTCCAGTCCACTACACCCTCGGGATCCCGAAAATACATAAGAACACGAATAACCCGCCTATGCGTCCACTTATAGACAGCCGTGGATCACCCACCTATGCTTGCGCAAAAGTTGTTGACCACATCTTAAGGAAGTATGTCACCATGGAGTCACAGATCTGTAAAGATTCATGGACATTTCTATCTAAAATCAATGAAATACATTTTGAAGCATATTTCAACTTGCTGACTATAGATGTTAAAGACCTATATACCAGTATTCCCCTGGATATAGCTATTGAATGGGTCTGTGACAGGTTAAGAGCTAGGGAGGCTAGGAGTGATGAGATTGCATTGGTAGCAGAACTACTGGATCTAACACTACCAAGGAACTTCTTTATGTTTGGCGACAACTTTTATCTGCAGAAGGTGGGAGTAGGGATGGGTTCACCTTATGGAGCTAGCGTGGCCAACCTTGTAATGGCGCAATGGGAACATCTACATATCTTGAATAATCCTACATTTTCTGACCAGTTGATCTACTACACCCGGTATTTGGACGATATTTTCATTCTCTTCAATGGGAATGAACAACATGCTACTTCATTCATTGAATATTTGAATAATTCCACCGATTTCCTTACTTTTACCTCATCGTTCAGCAGCATTGAGGTGGCATACTTGGACATTCTTTTAATTAAAGACATGAACATGGCATGTTTCATTTCTAAAATATATAGGAAACCACTTTATTCCAACACTCTACTACACTTCACAAGCTGCCATCCTTACACACAAAAACGCGCAGTAGTGAAAGGGCAGCTTGTTAGAGCAGCGAGAATTAATAGTAGAGAAGTAGATTTCATAGAAGAATGTAATACACTCAAAATTATGTTTCTTAGTAGGGGATACCCTTGTAGTCTAATTAATGAACTTATAGATGAGATCACCATTAAGAGAAACAATAACTTTTATGTGCCACTTCTGCAAATGAGAGCGATAGAGAGTACGGTAACAACTGTAAGTTCAGTGGGTTCTGGGAGAGTAGACAAGTTAGACATTCCTAGATTTATCACTACATTCTCAGTTGACAGTACCATTCTGTGGGAAATCATTAAGAATAACTGGCAACTATTTGGGGTAGACTCGACTATATCTAACAAGTTAGGTTCCACCCCTTCAGTGACATATAGAAGAGGTAGGAACCTTAAATCTTGGTTCGAAATGAAACCTATGTTGGTGAGAACCCCAGGTATGTTCAGATGTCATACCTGTAATTATTGCAAGTTCATTATAGAATCAAACAGATTTAAAACGAACAAAGGTGAATTCAAACTTAGACATAGATACACATGTAATTCCAAACAGATAGTATATTTAGCCATATGCCAAAACTGTACATCACTGTATGTAGGGAAAACTGAACGTAAATTCAAAGATAGAATTTACGAACATCAGTATGCTATCAGGAAGCGAAAGCTAACAAACGCATTAGCCAAACATGTCTTAGAGAATCCAGACCATCAATTTAAATTCATTGGTATTGACCAAGTTCAACAAGACAGTAGAGGTGGCCCAGCCTCATTAAAATTATTAGCATTGGAACTGGGATGGCAAATTAGGTTGGAAACATACCACCCTCCAGGGCTCAATGAAACATGTTCTATAGGGTGCATACTTAGTTTACTTAGTTTAAAAAGATAAAAAGATAGATATGAAATAATACGAAAACAGCCATAATTAATTGGTTAAGAATAAGAGACAAAGTTATAGCTTAACAAGTCATTATAATAATATGGAATTTAAACTAAACTAAATGTAAGCGTGAAAATCCAATGGCAATAAAATGAAAGTAGAATGCTCCACAAAAATTAGAATCAGCTCTTAAAAACAAACTTGAAATTTATTTAAACGAGTAAGCGCTTTCGCCAAAGGCTTCTTCAGACTCTTAAAACAAAGACACACACCATAAAAATCACTTTTAAAACCATCCAAAACTCATCATTGGTCAAATCTGTTCACATGTTCTATTAACTTAAAGGTACAGAAACTGACGTAATTGTAAACACATCCGTAGATCTGTTGCACTTATAAAATAATATCAGCATACATTAGTACTTATAAACCATACTGTTCAAGCACAAACTTAAAAGGGATCACTGCCCAATGTCAAATTATGATGTATTGAACTGTAAACAACGACCCTATGCATTCCTACATTAACTAAACACTCAACGCTCTCAGGACATTCTCGTGTCATGTGGATTAGACAGCAACATTAGTGCGCACATCACATTGGCTTGATAGTTTGTAGATAACATGAGTATCAAGTCTTTTATATATACGATGTTTAAAGCTTACCAACTGCTCATACTTAAGTAGTTGATATTTAAAAATCAAACTCACTGTGCAAACAACGCTCTCTGCACGTATTCACCCAACTGAAAGCAAGATGCGTTAGAACGCTACTGTACGTCCATACGTACTGATGTATTTCTTAAGGATCCGAAGAACACTCGGAAATCAGATGCTGTAAACATACAGCCTTTAGATTATAAGATCTATATGAAAACAATATGTACATGCCTACTAGAGGGTTTCTCAGATATTTTTCACAATTAAATAAGTAAATAAAAGGTAGGAAAAACCATGACTTTTGACTCTAATAATAACAAAGGCGCAAGTGGTAAGATATAGGGCAGTAAAACTTCTGTGCAAAACGTTTAGGTTTTGAATCCTTAATGGTCACAATGCTTTAGTACATTCTTACTAAAATGAACCTAACTTAAACATAGTGCGCACTATGGACTAAGCGACATCTAGAAACATAGTGTGTACCTTATCATTTTACGTCCTAAAGGTCTTATTTGTCATCTTTAAGACGTCAAGATCTAAAAAATATTTCCAATACATGATCTATTGTGAAATCAAGTAGCGCATTTAGGAACTGATTTAAATGCTATTTCCATGATCTTTAAGTAATGCTACCTAAGAACTCAACAACAATAGGTGTAATAAGGGTGCCCATAGGGTATAATAGAGAAAACATACCTAAGAGCACTTTTAAGTAACAAATAGATCCTTAAGTGTAGGACTAGGCTTATTCATGAAATAATAATATGAAATATTTACTGTATGAATATTTATAACAACTATCTAATTAAGCTTATAAAGTCACTAGTCTAAATCAAAGAAATTTTGCATTATCCAATGTGTATTTGAAGGCTTCAGGGGTGGTGACTTAATAAATAGAACCTTAGAACAAGAAACAAGATGGATTATAAGATTGAGGTCTGATAGACCACCTGGCCTTAATGATAAAGTACAACTAAAACCATTTTTAAAAAGCAGAAGGTTACGGAGATGAAGAGAATTCCCACTGATTACACCCAACTTTAAATAGCTTTGGAAAACCTACTAGTGAATCCCTTAGATCTTTGATTTAGACTAGTGACTTTATAAGCTTAATTAGATAGTTGTTATAAATATTCATACAGTAAATATTTCATATTATTATTTCATGAATAAGCCTAGTCCTACACTTAAGGATCTATTTGTTACTTAAAAGTGCTCTTAGGTATGTTTTCTCTATTATACCCTATGGGCACCCTTATTACACCTATTGTTGTTGAGTTCTTAGGTAGCATTACTTAAAGATCATGGAAATAGCATTTAAATCAGTTCCTAAATGCGCTACTTGATTTCACAATAGATCATGTATTGGAAATATTTTTTAGATCTTGACGTCTTAAAGATGACAAATAAGACCTTTAGGACGTAAAATGATAAGGTACACACTATGTTTCTAGATGTCGCTTAGTCCATAGTACTATGTTTAAGTTAGGTTCATTTTAGTAAGAATGTACTAAAGCATTGTGACCATTAAGGATTCAAAACCTAAACGTTTTGCACAGAAGTTTTACTGCCCTGTATCTTACCACTTGCGCCTTTGTTATTATTAGAGTCAAAAGTCATGGTTTTTCCTACCTTTTATTTACTTATTTAATTGTGAAAAATATCTGAGAAACCCTCTAGTAGGCATGTACATATTGTTTTCATATAGATCTTATAATCTAAAGGCTGTATGTTTACAGCATCTGATTTCCGAGTGTTCTTCGGATCCTTAAGAAATACATCAGTACGTATGGACGTACAGTAGCGTTCTAACGCATCTTGCTTTCAGTTGGGTGAATACGTGCAGAGAGCGTTGTTTGCACAGTGAGTTTGATTTTTAAATATCAACTACTTAAGTATGAGCAGTTGGTAAGCTTTAAACATCGTATATATAAAAGACTTGATACTCATGTTATCTACAAACTATCAAGCCAATGTGATGTGCGCACTAATGTTGCTGTCTAATCCACATGACACGAGAATGTCCTGAGAGCGTTGAGTGTTTAGTTAATGTAGGAATGCATAGGGTCATTGTTTACAGTTCAATACATCATAATTTGACATTGGGCAGTGATCAAGTTTGTGCTTGAACAGTATGGTTTATAAGTACTAATGTATGCTGATATTATTTTATAAGTGCAACAGATCTACGGATGTGTTTACAATTACGTCAGTTTCTGTACCTTTAAGTTAATAGAACATGTGAACAGATTTGACCAATGATGAGTTTTGGATGGTTTTAAAAGTGATTTTTATGGTGTGTGTCTTTGTTTTAAGAGTCTGAAGAAGCCTTTGGCGAAAGCGCTTACTCGTTTAAATAAATTTCAAGTTTGTTTTTAAGAGCTGATTCTAATTTTTGTGGAGCATTCTACTTTCATTTTATTGCCATTGGATTTTCACGCTTTGTTTGGACTGTGCTTGTTTTATGTACAGCGTGAGTCCGTATCTCTACTGACAGCAGCTCTGCACTTGGATTTGTGTTAAACTATATGTAATGCACATCTGTGACTACATCCAACAACATTGTTAAGTGAGTTTTAGGTTTGAGAATGTATAGAGTTGATTTACTATGTAACACACATATATATTTTTTATATATATGTTTTATTTATATATATGTTTTATTGATATGATATAAGCTAGTAAATAGGATATACATTGTAAGACTTTTTACTGCAATTTATGTAAATAGTATATGATTTTTAGTACTAAATTCATTTTAGCTACTGTCTCTTTAAATTTGTAATGATTGTGAGTTAATAATAATTAGTTAATTATGTTTTTAGTATAAGTCAGGTGTGTAATTTGATGAGTTTACTCTGAAGAAGTCTGCCTTTAGTAGCAGACGAAAAGCGCTTAAGAAATAAACTCTTTTTGGATCACCTTTGGATTTTACTTTGTTCCAGTTTGCTGCCTGGTATTTTTCCCACTCAACTTCAAGAGTGGTAGCATAGAGGAGGACTACGTTGCTTGCTCTTTGTTTTTTTTTTATATACAGAGCAAAGCAGAGTACTGGTGAGTGGATGTTCTTCAGACAAAATCCAAAATGCTTTCTCTTTCTCTCTGAGATCTCTTAGATTGGTAATACATCACTGCTGACTCAATTTAGATTAAATCATTCTTCTCTGGTTCCCATGCTAACAGAAACTCAGAGTTTTAACATTTCTTTGATCTTGCACCTGGCCAGGAAACCACAGCATTAAAAGACATCATACATGTAAAATCTAGCAATTAACTCTGGTCTCAAAACAATAGAAGGAATTCCTTAGTCCAGACAGTCTGTCTCCGAGCTTTGAGATAAAAAAGTCATAAAATGCTTTACTTTATCAGCTTTCTTCTAGCAGAATGCACTGTGGTTACATTTATGAAGTTTAACATTTAACACAGTTTTCTTTACATTTGTGAAAAAGCGTGTGGATTACATTAATATTTACAAATTACATAAATTTATCTACAAAATTCTATCTAACTAGACTGGCAGCCTTCACAGTGGCTCTGAGGTAAATATTATACTGACAGTACCCCACAAGCCCAGTATTTTCCCCAACACTCTTAACAGTGAAAAACTATATAGTTTTTAGTCATAAATAAAACTTTTCCTCACAACAAAAGTTCACAAAAACACTGGGAACACATAACATAAAGAAAAATAAGTCTCTTTCACTTTGTTTCCTAGGCATGAGCTCGCGTGCGAGCACACGTGCACACACACACACACACACACACACACACACACACACACACACACACACACACTTCTTGTCAAAAATGCAATATCCCACATAAAATTCAATTTAGAAGACAGTCTTTTCCCAACAGGGACTTATCCGCCCATCTTGAAGATCTCAGCCGAATGACAGATGGACTGCCAAAGAAGCACTCAATCCAGTGGCAGAAAAGCTCTGAAGCTTTAGGCATTCCTCCTGCCTTTTACAGGAGTACTTCACATGGTGCTGGAAGGGGGAGTGTCTGGAAAGTGCCCAAAGTTTCTGGAAGCTGGCCAGTGCAGATAGGGCAAATCCGCATAGCTTAGGCAACTGTAAAGTTGAACATTATAAACATCTGTGTATTTCTGTCTTCCTGGGCATACTTAGTACTACAGTATAGACATGTCAGTGACTACAGTATTCAAATCCAAACAATGCCTAGCTTGGCATACTGAGTAAAATGGCTGACACAAACATGATATTAATTTACATATATCAACACATACACATGCAAATTAAAAAAAATGTTTATAATTATCTTAGAGATCTTAACTTCAACACATGTTTTAAGATGAAATGGTCATTTACACCAGGTGAACATGTACATTTAACATGATCTGCCTTTCAGATTTCCTTCTTTCTAAAACAGTGCCGCAATCAAAGGGAACATAATAAAAAAATAAAAACATTTTAAAGCTTTATTTGCTTCCCGTTTAGACCTAATGGTGTAAAAATTCATATGTTGCAATAACTTTTGTGTAGTTGTTTTTTTTTCAACATAAAAGGCATCACAGATGCAAAATGTAGCTACATAAACCTAAAAAGGAGATGCAATTATTGTTTCTTGTAGATTTGTAATATTTGCAAATAAATGCAAGGATATGTACCAGTGCACTTATTGCTAACATCACAGATTACATAAAATGCACCGTTTTCTTTTTCATTTGTTAATCAGGTAATCCCACTCGACAAAAGTGTACCTTTTCATGGGTAGTATACATTTTCAGGAACAACATGGGAGTACTACCTGGTTAAATGACTTGTTAATAGTCACACAATAGGCTAATACGGGCAGAAGGAATCCAACCCTGTACCCTGTCTACAGAAAGCAGCTTAGAGCCTTAACCCGCTACGATAACTACCATTTTTCAAAGCCACTTTCAAGTTAATGCTTTTTTGCTTACAAAGCAGCTGCTTCTGCTAATACATGTGCAAGGCTTCAGTTAGTCAAAATATTTTTCTAATTATTACCTATAACATTTTTATATATGTGTTGCCAATGCTGCTTTCAAGCATGCCTGCTTTAATTTAGCCATTCTTTATTTTATTATGAACAAGCACTCAGTTCTGTATACCCCTTCTTGAGACTGAGTGAATAATCAGAATACCTACCCAACTTGATACCACCAGTAATTTGCTTTACACATGTGAAAACATTTCTATTAACTTATGTAGTTCACTAGATCACTTCAACTAAGGTTGTTAAGCCTGGCTAATCTAACCACCTATCATTTGACTGTGTCAGAGTGGATGTAGCTAGGGTCCCAGATCATAACATGCAAGAAAATATTTGTAAAAGTGGGTTTCCTGTGAATTCTTGAAATGAAAATACCCTTGTGTAAATGTCCAAAAAGTTACCATATCATTAGATCATATAGCAGTGAATGTAATAAACAAAGTAGTTAAATTTAAATAATTAATAATATTGGCATGTTATTATTCATTACCAATACAGTTAAAAAATAAATTGTCCATAAAGCATCCAAAAAAGCATTAATCCCATTAAAACTAAGAAGGGTATAATATAGCCTCATTTATTCACCCAGTACTAAAATAGCAAATGATGGGGCCATTATTGCTCCCATAGCTAGTCCTTGTATTTGTCACTAATACTTCTTATCAAAAAATATTTCTTATTAAATTAAAAACTTCTAAGCATCCCAGTCCCTTCATCTCACAGAAATGAATCATAGAATATAAAGTAAAAATATCTATACTTATAGCAGCAGGTAACCACTTCTGCAGGCAACTCCTATGCCAGTCAGCTGAACTCATCTTAATTAAAAAGTGCCTATAATCTTTTATACGTACAGTCTGATCTTCTGCATTAGTTTAGTCAACTTATGATCTATGAACATTACTAATGTGTCAGTCTTTGAAATTTTAGCAGAGACATTGGACCTGTGAAGTTCTTAGGCATTTTAGGTATAAAAAAACAATGTAAATTTTTGGAAATGTTACTTAAAAGAATTCATATAAACCAACTGCATACTGCCGTACAACAATCCAATAAAATCAAACTAATTCACGTGTATGCCAAACCGATTATTCAAGCTGACCCCTTTGTAACAGTCCCTATTAAAAATACTTTGTTAAGCTTCTGCTTGTAAGTTGCATTCTCTATTACTACCATACCAGCTACTTTATCACCTTTCATTTATCTAATCTGTCTATAATTCTGCAACTGTTTAAGAACTGAGCACTCACTCTTAGTTTTGTGGAGATAACTCACAATATTTCTAATCTTTTGCTCATAGATCTGTTCAAATACTTCAAGTGTTTGCTGTAAAGGGGGATTAAACAGACTTGGCTTCTTCAGAACACTTTCTGTAGTGGCATGAGGTAAAGGAATTTTCACTGACAATAC
The DNA here is from genome assembly GCF_019279795.1 of Protopterus annectens. NCBI lineage: Eukaryota > Metazoa > Chordata > Ceratodontiformes > Protopteridae > Protopterus > Protopterus annectens. Next base: position 1,266,839,173 of record NC_056743.1, read on the forward strand.
ATTTTAGGTCAATTTTCTAATGTGTATTTTAAAGTGAATAAGAGTAATTATCAAACCCACTTGATCAGGTGTCATAAAAAACCTCCTTAGAAGAACTTTTATTTTGTCCTATGTGAACTCCTATGAGTTATGGTTGAAAAATGACATTAAGACTCAATGTTTCATCATGCTCCATGGCACAGAGGGATAAATCCCTGACTATGACCCAAATATCCCACATTCAATTAGTGGCTCAGGTGGTGGTGGTACTTTTAGGCAGGCGACTGTTGGACTGAGCAGCAAAAGCAAGCTTGCCTTGTTTAGAAGAAGGATTTGATGGTCTGGTAGCTGTTTTAGTGCTAACAAGTGGAGGCTTTAAGGCAAAACGGCCATCACAAAATATTTGGCCTTGGCTTATAAAGGCAGTGACAGTAGCTGTCACACCACCCATAAGCTGAGAAAGAGCAACAGGACTTTGTGTTGATGTGGGTATCCATATCAGCCACCAAGAGGTAAAGTTAAAGCATAAGAGAAAATATCCCAATATCTGCATAAATGACAGCCTTTGTGATTCACTCTTGTCCTAAGGAAAGTGAATGGGCTGATAGCTTGTGGAGGGATGATGGTAGGCAGGAAGCAGAGAGACAAAAAGCATACAAAAAAGATTTAACATTTTCCCTGTCTGTGTGTTAACATTATACATTCATATTGCAGAATCTGTAATTTTAGCAATTAAGTGCATTGGTACACATCCTTGTGCTCTTTACAAATATTGTAAATATATAAAATATATTATGTAACCTCATGATGCAGTTGTAAGGCCTTTTATGTTGGGAAAATCAAGTAAAAGTAATCACATAATGTGTATAAGCATTTGTATGCTATTATATGTAAACAGGAAGCATACATACTTTGCAAACACTATTGTTTGCACAGATTTTAAAATGTTTTTGTTTTTGTAACAGATTATTACCTATCACTATAACCTGACTCATGAAGTGGAGACTGTGATACTGTCCTTGGAAGCACAGAGTTTGAATGACAGCTGCTAATTCACCTTCATAAATGAACATTTTAGCTTAAAAAGTGTGTTCAAATTAGGGTCTCTAGAAAATTCTGTGTACTTTCACATTTTTATCCACATTTTAAATATTTTCATATATTAATCATTACTGCACATGACAACTGTTTTAGTATGCTAAGCAGAACAGAATTTTGTATTTTGGATTGGCGTACTGTCATCATCTGACTCATCTTAAAGACATTTCATTCAGTATGCTAAGCAAGATAGAAATGCATACTTTGATTGGAGCACTTTACTCATGTAACTTGTTCTTAAAGTTTTAAATACCTTATTGCTTTTTTATGGTTATTCTGACTGATTCTTAGCCACTATAAAGATGAAAGTGTCAAATCCATTAAAGTAAATGCACCAGATTGCAACCCTTCAGTATAGTTTTTAATTTTTACTTTAGTTTTTCCTGATTAGGTTATTTTCACTGGCCTATGACCCCTTTCTCAATAAGAATAAAGATTGTATTGACCCTTTAACAAGAAAATAACCAGAGATCCTCTAGGGGCTTTAGGGATATTTTGGAAATTTTAAGAAAATTTGTAGAGCTGAGTAGCCTAGTGGGCTAATGCACTATATAAAGCAGAGAAATGTGGAAATCAATAAAGAGCATAAATGGAAATATGTATGTGGCATTTAAGTATGCCAAGGTTAGAAGTAGATGAGGCTCAATAATTAAGACTTAAGATAAAAGGACATGAGATAAAAAACAGTAACATATAATCAATTTGCAGGAAAGTCTTCTGGAATAGATTGTATTCTTGTTGAGGTTTGGAAGCCAAGAGGAAAGAAAGTGATAAAGACTTGGAAGATTTTGTTTTAACAGTATTCTAAAAAGAGAGGAAGCACTGTCATCCTGGAAGAAAGCTGCTGTGGTTGTAATACCTAAAGACGATCAAAACTCAGCAGACCCAACTTCATATAAGCCCAGTTCAATTTTAAACCATGATTATAAAGTGTTTATGCCCATAAAAGAATGGAAAAAATGTTGCCAAAATTGATAGATATGGATTGGTGTAGTTTTGTGGAGGGTAGACAAACATTTAACAACGTTAGCTGCGCAATGATGATCTAGAGGGAAGCAGAATGTAAAAAAAACACAATTGCTGGTGGGTCTTGATGCAGAGAAAGCATTCAATTGAGTAAGCTGAGATTGTACGAGTTGTGCAATGGAAGCATTTACATTCCCTGATACAATAATAAGGTTAAATTCGAGGAAATATGACGGATCAGAGGTGAAAAATAAAGAAGGAGTGTTCCTTTCTGATAAGTTGCATCTGAACAGAGGAACCAGGAAGGGTTGTCCTCTTTCCCCTTTGTTATCTGCATTATATTTAGAGCCACAGGCAAAGGAAATAAGGAACTCAGAAATTCAAGGATATAACTGGCATGGTAATCTAAAAAAGTTATCGTTATCTGCAGATGATATTATTTTGTACCTAATAAAACCAGAAAAGGACATCTCAATGTTGTACAACATTTTGAGACAATTTCAAGTCCTTTTGGGATATACAATTAATGAAGATTAAACAGAGGTTATAGCTGTAAACTATGTAACCACACATGAATTGGTTCAATAATACTCATGTTTATGAGGACACAATAAAATGAAGTATTTGGGAGTATGGATTGAAAAGTATGTTGTTATGGCAGCTAAGGGTATGTGGGGACAGAGTAAACAAAGGGTAATACAAAAACTGAGAAACTGGAGACTCTGGTCTTTGGGTATGGATAGCAAGATACTCACAGTGAAAATGTTTTATTACCATTATTTTTAAATAAAGATCAGACATATTTTTATCACTCAGAGGAGAACTTTGGTGGGCAGTAATAATAAGGAGTTGAAGGATTTTATCTGGAAGGGGGAAAGGGAATGAGTCCACTGGGATAAGCTGATACTTCCAACAGAACAAGGTAGTTTAAGATTACCTGATTTGAAGGGATATTTTAGTGCTACACAGTTAAGGCTCATATACATAAGACAAGCAGAAAGCTATAATTCATAGGTTCATAGGTTCATAGGTAGGTACTAGGCTATCTGCCCAAAGACATTTATAAACCTAGCCAGAATGTGTTGGCTTTTGCCGCCCCTTAGATTAGTTCCCTGTGCCTCTGTCCAGCAAAACCATTGAAGTGATCCCTGGGGTAAATTTTCTTTTTCCCATCCACTCATCAAGGTTTCTCTTGAAGAGGGTTAGCGAGGAGCTCTGCCTAATGTAGATTGGAATCTTGTTCCAGAGCATGGGAAGTCTCTGGGACAGGAATCTATCCCTCCAACACGTCCTATTTATTGTTGTGGTGAGGTTTTGATCCCTGGAGCGTGTGGCTCGAGGGGATATGGTTTTCTTTAGGTAGAGTATGTCCATCAATTCTAGGTTGGACATGGCCTTGTATTCCAGGCAGAGATCACCTCTGAGTAGGCGGTATGCAACAGAGTACAGCTGGAGTTTCTTCACTTGAGCTGCATAGGGCATCTGCTTAAGGCCAGTGATCCTTTTGGTGAGGTACTTCTGTGGTCTTTCCAGTTATTGCAGGTATCTTGTAAGGTACATCCCAAATGGGGTATTGCACTCTATGATGGGTCTGATGAGTGATGTGTAGAGGGGCCCAATGACCTCTTTCAATCTGGATGCAAACCCTTTTGTGATTAGGTGGGCCACATAGAAGGATTTTCTAACCATTTTGGCAATGTGATTATCAAAGGAGAGGTTACTATTTATTTGGGTCCCCAGATACCTTATTATGTCTTCCGTATTTAGGGGGCTACCACCTATGTGGTAGTTTGTGGGTACTTTGTTTTTTCCAAAGGGGATGACTATGCACTTTTTGGCATTTAGCTTGAGGCCATGGTTTTGGCACCAGGTATCTGTCTCAGTGAGACCCTTTTAAAGGATGTCTGTGTCAGCCGGAGAGTCAATTATAGCCCCTAGCTTGCAGTCATCTGTGAACTTGGCCAGCCATAGTCCTCCTATGCTTGCCTGTACCTCTGAGAAATATATGCAAAACAGGAGGGGTCCTAGGACTGAGCTCTGGGGAATTGCCACTTGTAACCGGTTTAGAGTCAGACCCAGCTCCCGCAACTCTTACCATGTGGGTTCTGTCCATGAGCCAGTTAGCAACCCATTTCATGACGTAGGGGTTTATATTCAGGCTTTTGAGCTTGTCTATAATACCTGAGTGGGGAATGGTGTCAAAGGCCTTTGGGAGGTCTAGGTAGGCTGTGTGGACCACCCTTCCTTCGTCTATAGCCTTGGTAACTGTGTCAAAGAAGTCCACCAGGTTTAGGAGGCATGATCTGCCCTTAACAAAGCCGAACTGGGTAGGGTCCAGTGTTTGGAGGTTTCCAATGTCTCTGTTAATGAGATCCATAATGATGCGCTCCATAGCTTTGCATACCAAGCTAGTCAGGCTTATAAGCTGATAGCTCCCGGGGTCTGTTGTCACTCCACCTTTGTGGAGTGGAATAACTGTTGCTGTGTGCTACTCTGTGGGCACGTAGCCTGTGGAGAGGCTGAGTTTAAACAGTGTGTTTAGGTGAGGGGTTAGTTCATCTTTGAGCTCATGTAAGATGCAGCCTGGGATACCATCCGGTCCCATTGATGCTGTGTTTTTGGCTTTGGAGAGGTCTGTTTTAAACTGAGTGTCTGTGATTTCACGTGCACTACATTCTTCTGGTATAGTTATGGGCCCTTTTGGGGGTGAGAGTTGAGTAAAGTTTGCACTGAGCCTGTCTGCCAGGATGTTGGCTATACTGGTCGGTTCAGTGTATTTTGTGTCATTCTGCACTAACTGAGCAGATCTGAGAATTGCCACTTAGATTCTTGACATAGCTAAAGAATGTCTTGTGGTTATCTTTGGAGTCCATGGAAATTTTTCTTTCGAAGCTAGCCTTAGATGATTTTATGAGGAAATGTAGTTTCTTGCTGATACTGATCAGGGATGTCTTCCCTTCTTGGGATTTTACTCTTTTCTGTACTAGTTTCCTCCTTCTATCGTATAGCTTGTTTATGGCAGGGGTCCACCAGACTGGCTTCCTTTTCTTGGAGGAGTGAGTCTTGGTTTTGTTTGGGATAGTACAATCCATGCATTCTTGTAGGTAGCCATAGAGTGCATTAGTAAAGGATTTTGCAGCTTGGACAGTGTTACCCTTTAGCACAGGAGCTTTGAAACTTCCCCCCTCAGTCTTAATTAACATGAAGTTTGCTTTTGAAAAGTTTTTCACAGTGGTTTATTTGACCGGGGGTGGTGGCAGAATGTGGATATCCAGAGTGATTAGTTTATGGTCAGATCTAACCAGCGAGTGGTTGACCACCGGTGTGGGACAACGGTTGCCCATGTTGGTGATGACCAGGTCCAATATGTTGTCACCTCTGGTGGGGGTGTTCACCAGTTGATACAGGGGCATTTGAGTTTATAAATTCTAGGAAATGTTGAGCAAAGGAGTTTGTACTTAAGTAGTTCTCCCAGTTAATGTTTGGGTAATTGAAATCACCCAATATCAGAGTGTTTGTTGCAAGCTATAATTTGAAAAGCAGTAGAAAAAGATTATGATAAAGCAGGGGGGGACTTCAAGAAATAAGGAGAGACTGGGATGTTGGATGCAGTTTAAGGAGATTAACAACAGCCACACAGAGTATTATATTCATAAAGTAGCAGAAAGTATTCTAGGAAATAAGCCAACATGAGAATGGAGAAAAGAGATTTTGCCAATAGGAATGACTGCAATTAGGTTACAGAGGACTGGAAAGAGGGGGCTGGAATTTACTGGAGACAAATGGCAAAGGAGCCAACGTACTAGGAGCAACTGATTAGATAGAGAAAGGTTAAAGAACTGGGAAGAGGCTAAGAAGATGTTTGGACTGCACATTAGAGACTGCCTTCTCTATCAGGGATTTATATCAGAGTACAGGCAAACAGAATGGGGTAGGGGAATCCCAAGTGAAAGAGCTGTTCTGGTAGAATTTTTAGCTGAATCAAAAACAGAAATAGCTGTTTAAAATGGATAATTGGTAAGGCATATACGATATTGCATGATAACTATAGGAATCAATGAGACGATGTTAGAAAAATTGGGAAGAAAGATCGGTTAAGCAATTCACAAAGAAACAATAGGAGGGCAAGTGTATGGCTCTCAAAATTAAAATGTAGATTATTTACGATTTTTGCTTGTAAGTGTTTGCATATATATTTTTATACCCCAGCAAACTCCAAAGAATTTTTCTTCAGGTAGATGGCAAATCTTGGCGTATGATGGGAAAGAGAAAGGTAACTAGGAATATATGTTCTGGGAGTGTAATTATTTGGCAGACTTTAAAAATTTCCCTACAGAGTACTCTGTCAGAAGTACTAGGTGAGCAAATGGGTATAACTAGGGATTTTTTGAGCTGGGATACAGAATCTGACTTGTCTAGACATAGCAAGCCCTTAAGTTTAATTCTGGTAGCTGCCAAAAAAAAAACAATTGCTAAAAAAATGGAAATCAAATTGTAAACCAAATATATATGAAGCATTAAATATTTTGAGAGAGATAAGCAAACTGAAATTGGGATATTTAGAAAAAGGCAGGAGCAAATTACATAGAAGAAAATGGAAATTGTAGGGAAAATACATGCAGAATAATGTTTTGGAGGAGGAATAAAGTTCATCCAACCTTCTCTCTCTCTCATTCTCTCTCATTCTCTTCATTCATCAGCCCTCAAAGTACTCTTTCCATCTGCTCAACACACTTGTGAGTACATTTCCCTCACTATCGTTTATCACCCTTACCTGCTGCACATCTTTCCCAGCTCGGTCCCTCTGTCTAACCAATCAGTACAGGTCCTTTTCTCCCTCTTTAGTATCCACCCTTTCATACAACTCTCCATATGCCATATCCTTTAGCCTTCACCACCTCTCTCTTTGCCATGCACCTCATCTCCTTATACTTCTGTCTACTTTCTTCATTTCTTTGACAATCCCATTTCTTCTTCACCAGCCTCTTCCTCTGTATACTCTCCTGTACTTCCTCATTCCACCACCAGGTCTCCTCGACCTTCTTCCTCTGTCCAGATGTCACACCAAGCACCTTTCTAGCTGTCTCCCTTACCAGCTCTGCTGTAGTCACCCAGCTATTCGGTAACTCTTCACTGCCACCAATATGGGAGACAGGGCAATTCACTGGAAATGCTGGTTTACATTACACTAAATTAAAAATATTGCTAGTTGTTTGTTAATAATTATGAAAATAAACAATATTTTATATGTACTTAATACTTCAAAAAACAAGTGACTTACAAACTGTTGCATGACATTAGGTGAAACCTTAGATGCTGTTGGAGAAAACTGTCTTTGATATTTGCACTGTAAGTTGCATATCTTGAGAGATACCCAATATTATTTGTAATGCAAATTATACAATTAAATATGTATTCATATTTCTGTTACTATCGCAATAAATATGCATTTATAGAGGTATGTCTTGTTGTTATGTGAAAGCTCATGTTTGGTTAACAAAAGAATTCTAACAATATGTGTCTATATTGTATAGTTTTCAAGATATGAAAATTTGTTTGTGAAAGTTTAGAAAAATATAATTTGGGGGTTGTGTGCATTATAATATATTACAGTATTTATGGAACAGACTATTATCACTGTAAAATACTTCTTGCTGATAACATTGCTATTTGTACAGTTTTGATAGTTTTTATGGTTCACAAAATATTTATGTTTGGTTGTATTATGTTTTTTAGTTGATTTTTAAGAAAATGCTCTGGAAAGAAACAAGATGTATAGAGGCTGCTAGAGGTGTGACATTTCACATACCATAGGTGCTAATGAGCTAAGGTGGTTAATAAAATAAGTAAAAATACGGGAAGGGCAAGAAGGTAGAATTTTAGTAGGGAGTATTACTGCAGAAGGGAAGGTATAAAGAGTATCATGCATGGCAAAATTCCGAAAAGTTTAAGATAATGGAAACTAAGGATTTTGTTTTTAAGTGGTATTATACAGGGAGACTTTAATACAATTATAGCATACAGCAGAATAGACATGAGAAAAAAGTGTACCCTAAAGCTAAAAAAACAGGGCTTAGTTAATGATACAATTAATTGAAAGATAAACTTTACTTATGAGTCTGGAATTTGTAAATCATCATTTGATTATTATTTTTTTTTTTTGTAACTATAGGATAAGCCTTACATTTGGAAGAAATGAGTGAAGGACTATTCTGGTCAAGTTGACTGTACTATGATTGATGATTGAGGACTGGATATGGTAACAGGTAGGCATAATGGTGATGAAATGTTTAGGTAACTTTAAAATACTGCTTTGAAATATGTTAGAGTGGAAGTTTTTTAAGCAAAGACTTTGAAAGTGAGCACAAAAGTATACTTTTTTGTGGGGAAGTGATATTAAATGAAGGTATTAGAAAATAAGTAGAGTTGTATTAAGAGATTAAAGCTAAGTGTTCAGCTAAAGTAGAGGATATGTGAAGAAGAAATTACCTCAAAAATATTTCTTCTTGCACTTACCTAGTAGGTGAAGAAGAAGAGAGCAGGCGATTTTTAGGATGACGTGATTACAGATCATGGGGAGACTAAAATATTATACTGTTTCTTTATTATGGAAGAGAAGGATGTTTGTAATGCTTTTCTGGGAGTTAGTGCAGAGGATGAAGTTAGTGAATTGTTAACAAAATGCATCCTGTACTCCAGGGTTTGAGTCCCTCAGCCTCCCTTTGCCTTCTGGGTGACTGAGCAAGTCACTTTACCAAACAGTTCTCCTGAATTACCACAAAAGGGACACTTGGGAATAGTGGAGTTACCTGGATAACAAATAAATAAAATAAAAAATAAAGCACAGTAATAAATCTGAAGGCAAATTTAATAAATGTATAGTGGTAAAAGAAAATTAAATATTAAATGAGGGGAAAGCAGATGGGTTAGATGTGGTATGGGAGGAGAGATATAAATAACTAAAAATGTAATAATGAGTTAGAAGTATTACATGTGACAAGTGATGAGACCAAGGAATTAAAAAAAATCATTAACTACTGTGATACCAAAAAGGTGATTTAAAATTCCTAGAGAAATGATGAGTAATACAGATGTCAATTGTAAGATTTTTAGCATGAGTGTGGTACTTTACACAAGTGGGTTGGGTGTATGCGTGATTACTGCTTTTAAAATTAAATAAGCATCATGTCAAAAGAAAGTAGTCTGAACAACGGTATTACAGGGTATGATGGGTATGTGCTTGAAAGCACTCTCCTCTATGAAATCCTTAGGTTTGATGAGGGATAGTACAGAGGTGCTGAGGTGCTGTCTTAAACATGCAGGGCCAGTTGACCATATCACATGCAGGCATAAAGGTACACTGCAAAGACCCAATGAATGCCAGCCTTTTGGATATCAACAAGTATGCAAAGTTATGGCTTAAAGGTAAAACCTTGTTCTTCCTCATAGATGATGATTCTATTCCCAGTACTTTCAGTCCTTCTCTCCAATGAATGAAGGAGCCATACAGCACATACCAAGGGAAATGAATAAGCCAAAAGAGTAACTGGAACAGTAAGGTTGATGGTAAGAGGAGGATCACAGCAAAATATTTTTTTTTCAAGAACTGATAGCAAAGATAAAATGGAAGCTCTGTATTATTTTATTATGGGATATACCTCTGCAAAATAGGTTTTCGAACTGTCCAGGAAGGAAGGAAGTAGGGACTTACATGGAGAAAACCACATACAAAAGAGTTAGTGTTGGGCTGTTTTGCTGAAGAAAAATTGAGTACCAGGAGGGAAAATGTGGCAGTCACAATATTTTCTTTTTGGCAGGTGAGGATTTATTATTATGTAAAACACAGAGTTAAATGTATTGCACAGTACACTCATAGAAAAACTGCCTATATTAAGAAAAATGAAAACATGAAGTATGTTGTTGTTTGTCTTTCGGCTTTTCCCGGTTAAGGGTCACCACAGCGGAACTCCAGTCCACTAATGATTGGCAGTAGATTTTCACGAATGCCGACGTGCCATCTCGATGTCCAACCCTCAAAGAAGGCACGCCCATTTACGCATGTCTTTCGAACGCCCACCCAACCGTGGGGAGGACATGCAGACTCCACACAGAAGGCACTCCCCACACTCCAGCCGAGAATCGAACCGGAGAACCTCTTGCTGTGAGGCAACAATGCTACCATTGTGGATTCGAAAACATGAAGTATACATATAGGTAATGCTCTGCATGACTGGAGAAATTCATTTTTGGAGCAAGAAAATCAAAAGTCTAAGGGCTTTATTCTCACACAAGATACTTAGGTTAATTTGTTAATAAAAACACTGCAGTATAGGATGGGGTGGGGGTGATGTAATGAGTGCGTTGTCCTCTGGATGAGACATTAAGTTTTGGTCCTATCTGACTGCATTGGTAAAAGCTTAGATGGATGTAAAAGATCCCATGGCACTTATTGAAAGGAGTAGGGGTTGCTTTCTTTATACATTTTTTAAACATCTCTATTAAATTAGCACTTAAGACATAGGCAAACACACAATAACAGAAAAGAAAACAAACATATTAACATTTTTTTCATTTATATATATTACACATCATATATCTTTTCTTTCTTTCTTTGCAATTATTATCAGTCCAGTGTTGCAGAAATTGTTGCATTCCTGCATTCCCTTAAACTCTAATCCTCCTCCTGAAAATTATTTTGCATGTATTGTTCCCACAATTTCCATTTATTTCCATGTAATTTGCTCCTTCCCTTTTATAAAAATCCCTCTTCCAGTTCTTTTAACTCTTTTATAATATTCAGTTCTTCCAATACATTTGATTGAGATCAATCTTCTAGTAAGTGCTTTTCTGGCAACCAACAGAACTAAACTTAATAAGGATTTACTAAGTCTAGGCAATTCAACTCTTGTGTTCAGCTCAAAAAATAATAACCTTAATTACAGCCATTTGTGCACAATATTTCCAACAGAGCACTCTATATGGAATTTTTAAAATATGCCAAGTCATTAAACTCCCAAAATACATGTTCTCAGTTACCTCATTCTTCCTAATCACACCACCAACATTTGCTATCTACCTAAGGAAAATTCTATGAAGACTGTTTTGGGTATAAAATACCTATTCAAACTCATCCAAGCAAAATATCCTAAACCTTCTGCATACTGTTGCACACTTAGGAGCCATACATATGTTCTACCATTGTTCTCTTGTAAATTGTTTTTCCAGATTCTCTTCCCAATCTTATATAAACTCCTCTGATTGATTCTTATAGTTATCATGTAATATTTTACATGCCCTACTAATTTTCACTTTTTTAACAGCAGCTTCTGTTCTAGATTCAACTAGAAACTCCACCAGAGCAGGTCTTTTGCTAAAGATTCCTTTATCCATTTCTCTTTGCCTATACATTGATTTTAATCGTTGGTAAGGAAAGCAGTCTCTAGCTGGCAGCCCAAACATCTTCTTTGCCTCATCCCACTCTATTACCTTTCCCTCTCCAGTTATTTGCTCCCAATACATTGGCTCCTTTGTCAGTTTTCTCAAATAAATTCCAGCCAACTCTTGCCTGTTTTATGTACCCCAACTTACAGTCATCCCTAGTGGCAAAATCTTTTTTTCCATTTTTGTGTTAGGTTAGTTTTTAGAATACTTTATCCTACTTTATGAATATAAAATTCTGTACAGTTGTTGTTATTCTTCTCTTTAAGGATCTGTATCCAAAATTCCAGTCTCTCTCTATTTCTTGAACTCCTCCTGCTTCACCTTATCCCATTTAACTCTCACCATTTTTCCCATCCAGATAAATTCCTTCAACTCGTTATTACTTTTGACAACTTTTCCTCTGATAATAAAAATATGCCCAACACATATATAAAACTGAAGGGACTAAAAACACATTTTCACTGTTTGCATCTTAATACACATACTTACAAACAGGAGCTCCCAGTTTCATAGTTTTTGTATTATCTTTTGATGAATCTCTTCCCACATATCCTTTGCTAGCCTTTTTTATCCATATTCCTAACTACTTCATCTTATTATGTCCCCATAAATATGGGTATTGCTAAACTAATTTATGTGTGGGTACATCATTTATGTCTACAGTTTTTATTTTATCTTCATTAATTCTATATCCCAAAAGACTTGAAACTGTCTCAAATTGTCCACAACACCGAGGTGTCCTTTCTGGATTTAACAGACACAGAATAACACCATCAGCAAATAAAGCCAGCTTTTCTTGATTATATGCTAATTATATCCTAGCATTTCTGAATCCCTTATTTTCTTTTACAATGTCTCTAAATAAAATGCAAATAACAAAAGGAGAAAAAGGATACCACTGCCTGGTTCCTCCATTCAAACATAACGTGTCAGAGAGAAACCATCCTACTTTAATTCTTGCCTTCAATCCTTTATATATCCTCATAATTAACCTTATTATTGTATCAGGTAATCAAATGCTTTCATTGCCCTACTCAAAAAATCCCAGCTTACTCTCTCAAATGCTTTCTCAGCATCAGTAAGCATTAAAACAGTGGTATTCTTTTCCATTATGTATCCTTCTGGATCATTATTGTTCTATTAATGTTGTCAAATGTTTGCCTCCCCTCTATATAACTACAATGATCTATAGCTATCAATCTTGGCAACACCTTTGCCATTTTTTTAGCTAGTACAGACATAAACACTCTATAATCATAGTTTAAAATTGAAATGGATCTATACAAAGTTGGATCTGATGACTCTACCATCTTTAGACAATGCAGCCAACACAGCTTTCTTCTAGGATGTTGGTGATTTCCGTCCTTTTAAAATACTGTTAAACAAAATCTTCCAGATCTTTATCACTTTCTTCCACTCTAACTCCCAGACTTCCATGGATATACCATCTGTTCTGGAGAATTTCCTGAAGATTGATTATACATCATCATCACTTTTATCTCATCTGCCCGTATCTTATTTGCTAGTTGTTGAGCCGCATCCTACTCTAACCCTGGAATAATGAAGTATTCTATAAATATTTCCATTTATTCTCTTTCTTGATTTCCACACTACTCTGCTTTATATAAATTTTGATAAACTTTCTGAAATATCTCTAATGCACCTAGAGGATTTTTGTTTAGTTTTTCTTGTTATAGGCTCTCTAAGTTTTGCAACAACCCTTTCTACTTTGCTTAAGTTCTGTACTAAAAGTTTTTGTGCTCAGAAGTTATCAAAAAATAGTTAAACAGAAATCTTTCTAAATTCATGCATATTATCCAGATACTCCCTTATTTTCTCTTTAGCGCTATGCATTTGTGCATGTTCTTGTTCTGTGAGATTCCTCTTATTCCACAATACTTTCATCTTTGTAAGCCCCTCTAAGTAACTCTTATTATATCTTAACCATATCTCTTTCTCTTTTATTTCTACCCTATTTTTAAACTGTATATTTAATTTATCCCACTCACTAGCCATACTTCTAAAGACATTCTGTATTCCCTAATAAATCTAGAATAATTTCCATTACCCATTCCTTACATTTCTCTCTTTTTAACAGGTAGGTGTTAAAGCACCAGTGTCTCATTTTCTACTTCACTAACCTGCATTTTATTTTAATTTTTTTATTGGTGTATAATCAGAAAAATAACTATAGGATGTATAGGATGTACTTTGAAGCTTTCAATTAAATGTACATGCTCCTGTGAAATATAATGTATTTCTAGTCAAGCCCAGTTATTGTCCCTTTGGGAATAATATGTACATTCTGTTTGAGTTCCTACTACTGAATTCACATCTTTCATACCAAATATTTTCATATGTTTCTTCAGAAATATACCCTCTTTTGGTATATTTTCCCTTCTAGGTTCTTATGGTACATCCACACTATTGTAACTCAAGGTCTAGTCTCCATGTATAAGTAACATAGTCTGCTGAAAGATTATTATTTCTTCCAAAATTTTCTTAAACTCCATAATAGCAGTTTTTGGCAGAATATAAATACATGCCAGAGTAATCATCTCCCCATGCCAATAGCCCTTATTTTCACAAATCTATCATTATTGTCATTCATTTCCTCTTCAGTCACTAATATTATCCGCCTGAACTGCTTGCCATTGTACTTTATTTGCATTTTCCTCAGCAAGGAACACTCAGAACTGTCAAGATTAATTGTTTGTACCTGCAGACAGCTCATCCTTATGTAAAAATAGCCAGCAATGTAAATTTCACTCAGAACAGAATGTACAACTGCCTTCAGCTGCAGACTTCTTGACTGTCACTGAACATTTGCTAATTGAGTAAAACAAGCTATTATCTTTGCAGATGTAATGAATATAGCATTTTTCATGGCTTTCATAATTTTGTCATTTTTCAAACCTACATGCTTACAAAAACACATGATTAATGCCCTTGTCTTAAGCTATGAACTAGGCATTCACCCTTGAAAAGTAATAGAAAATATCTTAATTCTACATGTAATATAATCAGTGCATTTTTATACTCCACCCCACTGTAGTAGTCCAAGATTGCAGCACATTAACATTAAACTTGCTTTTGTCCAGCCTTTCTCCTCCTGTTATACTGTAAAGTTTATATTTCATACAACAAAAAAGTACTTATTTACTTTAATACCTTTAATACACACAACAGTCAGTGAAAAGACTCCTCCACATTTAAAATGCCCCTGACTACACACTACACAAAATCACTTTATTATAATATAACATGGAATTTATATCATGAAATGTTTTATACACATACTAATAACTACATTTGTTTTATTTACAGTTAGTTTTCTTCCCTTTTAGTGTCCTTTTAAACATTAATGACAAAGTGGGATATATGCTTTACAGTCCATCCACAAGTTTAACAAAGTCAAGAAAAGTCTAGTCTTTCTCAGCCACTTTTTCTTGCAAAGCCAAATTTCACATACATGATTGATGCTTTATAGTCTCCCATTTACTCACTAATTTCAGTGTTGTTGGTCTTCTTTCAGTTCATCTTCATCTCCCAGCACTGGACTTTGGTTCAAATTCAAGATATCCCTGATTCTTCTGGTTAACTGTTGTGCTTTTTTCTTTCACTCAAGCATTTTCCTTTGGAATATTGGAAAAGTTTTCACTGGCAAAGTCTCAGAAGACTGAGAAGCAGAGTCCCCTACTGTTTCCTGGCTCCTTTTGTTGGATAAGGTTTATTTCCTCCTTAGCCTATTCTGCATCAAAAATGTCTTTGATCCTACAGGAAAAATATTCTGTAGACAGATAGATACAGCAGTTTGAATCTCACACTTGCCTCTTGACATTCCTTGATTGCTGGGATAAATTTACTTTTCTTCTGCCTAGTGTATGGTGAATAATAATTTTTCCACAAACACACTGCAGTCTCCAATTGTAATCCTTTTCCCACAGTTTTGTCAAGATCACCTCCTTCTGCTGGTTTGACTGTATATTAACTAATACAGGTTTTGACAGGTTTGGAGCACACACTCAGTATGCCCTTTCAATTAATAACTCCTGCTGTGGAGTATCAGTCCAGTTTATTTGTGATTTCATAAAATTAATACAGCCTGTTCCTTCCGGTTTCTCTGGTACAGCAGAAAATTTCAGGTTTTCTGTGCACAGTCCATCTTTTAACTCTACCATTTTTTGAAACCACTTCTCCTGAAAAGTCTTGCTCTCACCCCGGTTTTTCTACATTTCAACCTTTGATTTTTGTGTTTTTTACAGTTTATCTGAACAGCTAATTAAAACTTCTATTTTCCAGCCTTTTATTATTTATTATTTGTGTTGATATACTTCCTCAACATTTCATTTAATTTAATCACCTCTGAGTTCAATTTATTTATTTTGTTCCTCCAAATTACTAGAAGCCATCTCGTGTATCAAAGCTGAAGCTTGAACTGCTTTTTCCTGAACAGCTGCAGCATTCTTCCCAACCAATGTTTTCTCTTCACCTTTTCTGGTTGATTTTCTATTCGGGTTTTCTAAATTTCTTCTTTGCTGGTGTCCAAGCAGTGTACTTACTAGTCAGTAACTGCATTTTACTCAAGCTAACAATATCATAGGGTCCTATTTCACAGTTTCTTTTTCACATTGGGAGAGCTGAAATTAAGGTGTTGATCAGTGTGCAGCTAACTTGAAAGTTATTTATGCATCTTTTGTACAATACTTGCAAATGTCTTATATCACATCATACAATTTTACTAGCTCTCTCACTCTCTTTCTATATATATATATATATATATATATATATATATATATATATATATATATATATGGGTCTACCTGATAATGCTGAAACTGCAAAATGCCAAAGACGAGAACACCAACACCGGAAGATTGACAACGGAGACGATCAAGAGTTGAAAATCCCAATGTTGAGAATACCGACATGTTAAGGTAAGTGTGGGGTTAGGGTTAGGGACAGATTAAGTGAGTTAGTGTTAGGGAGCCCATCAGGTGAGTGTGCGATAGTGACAGACTATAGGGTTAGGGTCAAGTTAAGTGAGTTAGGGTTAGGGCGCGGGTTAGGTGAGTGTGTGATAGTGGCGGACCTTAGGGTTAGGGTTTGGGCTCAGGTTAGTGCATAGATAGTTGTGTATGTAAGGTTTAGTGTTGGTTTGAAAGGTTTTTGGTGTGCTTGTGTTGTGTGTGTGCTTTTTGGACAGGGGATTTGTTTTGTTTGTTGATTGTCACGATATTGGTTTGTCAGGCATGTGAAGTTTCATGTTTTTGAACTTTCAGTTTTGTGTTGTCAGTGTTTTAGCGTGTCGGTGTTATCAGGTAGACCTATATATATATATATATATATATATATATATATATATATATATATATATATATATATATATGGATCCCCCTTTTAATACTCAAATGTCCATATCATTGAATTTCATTTTCATGAGATGAAAATTACAAAAACATAATACCTGAACAGTGAATTTTTCCCAGGGCAAATAAACACTTGCCCAACATGCCCTTTTCTAAACTATAGTGAGCTACCAGAGCTGGTATATATATATTACCCTCCCCATTCCTTCAACAACAGTTGTCTTTTTTCAACATTATTTCTTCAGTGTCCTGTCTTTGTTATACAATAATTTTCACAATATCTTTTCAACAAACACCCTACGGTCATAAATAAAGCCTTATTCCATTTATCTATTTCTCTTGGTCTCTTCCTTGTTTTTAACAAATAATATATTCATGTCCACATTTTCAAACCATATCCACTTCTAAATCTTTTTGAAAACATTCCAAAAATCCTTGTTTCCTTTGTTGTCCAAAGAACAACATTGTGATGTTTCTTCAACTTTACATAACATTACACAAACTTTACTCAAATAAAGCATATTTCATATTTCAAGAAATAAACAAAGTAAAACCACTCAAAAGCAGCAAATAGATGAAAGAAGTGTGTAGAACAGACCACCAGCAAAATCCAAGTTGAAGTGCTTTTCGTCAAGTTTCAGACGTCATCAGAATAAAATCACATGATCATGACAAACATATATACATCACCCCACCTAACCATAGGTCAATGTAATTACATCATTTCCTCAAAAAAAAAAAATTGCAAAGTGCCAGTACCAGGGCCAACAGAAGAGGGGGGGGGGTGCTCAAACCCAACATTGGAGATGAGTAATGTTTTGATGTGTCATGAACATGATTCCAATGCATGTAACAGTATTAAAAATGTGCAAGGTGATTTCAGTATTTACAATCGTAGTCACCTGGTGATAGATGGATAGTGGGCTGAACTTTTTTCTAAAGGTTTGAATTTTGTACCAGCAAAAAAGGCCAACCTGGTTGAAACTATTGTAGAGTTGAAACTGTTTACCAGGAAATTGAATTTGGCCTTTCATTTTTCAGACAATGAAATCTCAGAAGTACTGAATTTTCATTTGATTAGACCTAGTACCTTTATACCCCCTTCCCATCCACTGGTTCACCTATTTGAAACTCTTTGTGAGAAAGAAGTCAGGGAACTGAGGTTTAAAGGTATTACTGAAGCCTCTAACTTGAACAACAGGGAGAAAAAACTGCTCAATGACATATTGGGTAAGAGGGATGTCCGTATCATGAAATCAGACAAGAGTGGTGGGTTGGTGATGATGGATTTTTCCGAATACAATAGTAAAATGTTTGAATTGTTATTTTGTGACACTTACACTGAAGTCTCATGCAATGAGATGAACATAGCTTACAGGAATATTGATCTCACCCTGTATGAATTACTATTGAATGGTCAGTTGGAACTATGTGAACATGATTTTTTAGACACCAAAAAAAACAAGGATCCCAACTATTTTTGGGATCCCGAAGATTCATAAGTCAATCAGCAACCCACCCCTGCAACCAATAGATGCCAAGGCCTCCAAGACATTTTCACTAGCAAAATGTGTTGACTGCAAGGTGAAGGGAGTACTTGATGGAAGAGGCACTATTATTAGGGACTCCTTGGATTTTCTCACCAAAATAAAACCTGAGATGTATGACGATGGTCTCATTATGGTGACCATTGCCATTAAAGATTTATTCTCAGTCATACCACACCATGAGGGCTTGGAGTGGTTTTATGAATATTTGTGTTTCAACTCCAGTCTAGCGCATAACACCATCTTGAATGTATGTACATGTATTGAGCTTGTACTCGAAAGCAATTTCATTTGTTTCGAGGGCCAGATTTTTAAATAAAAGCAAGGAATAGCAATGAGTGCCTGTAGTGCCCTCAGTTTTGCCAACATTGTGCTGGAACACTAGGAGGATTTATTTATTTTAAATTCAACTTAAAAAGACTCTTGGGCACTACCGGCAGTACCTTGATGACCTGGTGATTTTCTGGAAGGGAAGTGAAGAGGAACTAGATAGGTTCTTCATTTACATTAACCAAACCACCTCCTTCCTTAAATTCACCATGGCCAGAGATAATGACCAACTGAATTTTCTGGATGTAACATTCAAAAAAGATTATGTAAACAAGGCTTTCACTTCTCATTTGTATAGGAAGCCAACATACTCAAACTCATTGTTAAATTTTGACAGTTGGCACCCGGTGCACCAAAAAAGAGCCCTAGTCAATTGCCAGTATTTTAGGTTAGCTAGAATGGTGTCAGGACTGGATGATTTTTTTGAGTGAGTGTGCCAAGATAAAAACCATGCTGACTGGAAGGGGTTACCCTGGCAATTTTGTTCAGGACATTGTCAATGAGGTGATTAGAAAAAGGGAAATCAGGACTTTTTTTGCCTATTGTCCAGTGAAAATGGTCCCACTGGAGCAATCCAGACTGAGAGACAGGATAGTTTCTCAGGAGCTTTTATTCTTCCTTTTAGTGTTGACTTCTATGATATCAGGAACATTATATGTAGATTATGGGACATGTTCACTATTGATAACGAAGTACACTTAGTAGTGGGATACAAGCCCACTATAGTTTACAAGAGGAAAGTTAGTCTAAAGGGCCTATTAGAAAGAGACTCTAGTGCACCCACACTGGGTTGTTGTTACAAATGCGTGAGATGTAATCAGTGTCCAGCCATGTTTCAAGGTGAGGCCATCAAAATCACTGGTTATGGTATGGTAAAACCTAGAAAGAAATACTTCTGTTACTCAAAGAGGGTGGTGTATGTTGCAGTGTGTGATCTATGTGACAGTTTCTACATTGGTAAGAGCAAAAGAGCACTGAGGCAAAGGGTGTATCAACACCTGTATAACATCAGGAATAAAAACATAAACAGTGCTTTGTGCAAGCACATTTGTGCGTGCCCCACACATACTTTTAAGTTTGGGGCCATAGACGGTATTGACCTTGGAGCAAGAGGGGGACCAACGAATCAATGGCTAGAATTTAAGGAATTGACACAGAAGAATAAAACTAATGCCTGCCAAGTACCAGGTCTTAATAACAGAATGTCCTTGAGTTCTGTTTTAAAATTAAAATCAGTGTATTTTTTATAGGTTTATTAGTTGTATTTTCATTTAGATTTTTTGCAATAATATCAAGTTTTAACAATTTTTATTAACTTTGTAAAAAAAAATGTTTTTTAGAGGAAATGATGTAATTACATTGACCAATGGTTAGGTGGGGCGATGTATATATGTTTGTCATGATCATGTGATTGTATTCTGATAAAGTCTGAAACTTGATGAAAAGTGCTTAAATAAACTTGGATTTTGCTGGAGGTCTGTTCTGCACACTTCTTTCATTTATTTGCTGCTTTTGAGTATATTTCATATTTCCCTTCACAGGCAATTTATTCAACATAAGTTTACATACCCCCCAAAAAAACATTTAAATCCCTTTTGTCTTTCTTTAATTGCATCTTTCTCATCTTGTACTACATTTTCCCATGGAAATACAAAAAAAAAAGCCTTCTTTCATTATTCCTTGTACTAACTTTCCTATCACTTTTTACACAATTTAATTCAATTATCCACATCTTTATCTTTTTCACTTATTCTTTGTTTATTAATATTTTCACATTCCCTTTTCTTTTTATTTTCCTTATTTTTAAACAATATCATCCATATTTTCACATTTCCTTTTCATTTAATTTTGCTTACTTTTGAAACAATAACATTCCTTTCACCAAATTTCTTTTTATGCACCATTTTAGCACCAAAATAAATGCACTGAACCCATGAAATATATATATATTAAATTCAGCCTCCTATTTTAACACCCAAAATAAATGCATTGAACCCATAAAAATATGTATATTAAATTCAGCATCCCATTTTCTTTCACATTGTATACTTCCCCCTTTTTAATGGATTTAATCTTGAACCTCATAAATTCTAATAGTTTTTTTTCAATAAAACTAGAAAACATATACACGACCTGAGTAAGCTAATTTCCCTACATACACATTTAACTTCTCTATCAATAGTTTTTCAGCAATTCTCACCATTGTTCTATCACTACCTGATATGATCAGAAAAACACTTGCTAAAACACTAATTTCATTTCTGCACCACTTCTTCAACTCAATTGCTCTTTTTATAAAAATATAAACCTATTGTCCCCAGTAATACTTCCAACTTAGCAGTCACTTCTCTCATCTGTATTTTATTTTGTTATTAAGACTAAGTAATATGTATAAGTTAACATTAATGGCAATCTTATGCCATTATTATCCTTCCATATTGCTTCTTCTAGAAGATTCTCACAGGTCCTTATGACCACACAGGTAGCTACATGCTCATTTGACACTCATGTTTCACCTCCCTTTTACTCTTAATCTTTTTTCCTAAAAATCCAATCACTGCTTTAGACACCCAAGATACTTCATAAACTGACTTAAAGGTTAACATATTAAATATTTCTTTATGATTTATATTATCAAAAGTGTTTGCTACCTCACAGGCAACCATTCTTCCTTCACCTTTCCCATCTGTTATATTTTCTACGACCTGTTTTATTATCAAAATTGTATTTACATTTCTTTTCCTTACTCCATATATACCCTCAGCCAATGGTTCATCCAAAATCCTCATTATTTTCTGAATAGTTTTCATAAAATGTTATAATCTGTACCCATCAGTGTTACTGACCTCCATTTTTTATTTCTTTTTTCTTCCTTTTACCATATAACCTTTATTAAACTTTCACAAACGTTTTCATCTTTTATTCCTTCCTTCATTCATTCATTGTATTACTTCTAAAAATTCCTATCATTTCCTTATAAAAATCATACCTTAAACTATTTGGCTAGAGTGCATATTCTTCCTTCATTTCATTTATGACTTCATGTAACTCCTTTATTAGAATTTATTTTTCTATTTCTATTATTTCCTTTTTTTCTTATTGTTCAAACTTGCATATACTTTTTTCAACATAATTATAATATATCTTTCTTACATATTCTACCACAATATTAATATGATCCTCCTGTTTATATGTTTTATTCCTTATCCTTGTTTTTTATAAGCTCCAGTTTTCTTTCATTATATTTTACTTCTTTACCTATAAGGGTGATATTTCCTCTGTTTCTTTTCAAAAACAACTTTTCTCTCCTCTTTCTCATAGTTACTGTTTCTTATCTCCAGTGATTTCTCACAATTTTCCTCTTGTTTCTAATGTTTTTCTTTTTTATTTCAATTTTCTCTGTCTGAATACAATTGTTTGCATCTTTTGCACATTAACCACCAATATGTTATTTCTTGTAAAACAGTTTTATTGTTAGATGTTCCTACCGCAATAGCTGACTTTGTTTCCTATTGCAAATATTCCTTATATAACTTATTATGTGTTAACTTTTTTCCTATTTTCAGTTATTTGCATTTCCCCTCTGACTGACTATGTTGCTGTGTGGTAAAAAAAAGCAAAAAAAAAAAACCCCGAACCAAAAAAATACTTTTTACTCTATGCTCCATCACTTTCTTTCATATCCTCTAAATATACTAAATAATCTATTTCTGTTTTTAATTTTTCCTCTTTTATATGTAACTTTTTTATTAACTGTAGTCCATCATTTTTCATCACTTCTTTTCATTACTCTAATATCCTGGCTAATTTTGTCTTTTTCCTATTATATTACAATTAAAACTACCTTACATAATTAAAGATAAGTCGACTATCTCATTATTTATCTTCAGAAACATATTTTTCCTCATCCCACATATGTATATGCATATAACACAACTAATCTCATTGGCTTCATTTTTATTTTTAAATCACACACTACCATTCTACCAACCAGCGTTACAATCATGTCCATGATTTTCACTTTTTTTGCAAGCACTACAATCCCAGAACATACATCCTTCCATGTTTTCCACAATACTCCTTTCCCCACATCAATTCAATCCTTTCCCTTTTGCTTGTCTCAGCACACCTTATATTCTAAAAGCAAATTAAATCTGCATCACTCCTTTTACTCCGTTCAACACAACCATTCTTCTTACATCATTCTTTATGCTGTTTATATTTAATAGAAACACATTAATATTAACCTTTCTTTTGTGCATCTTTTCTTAACAATTTTCTTCTCCTCGCCCTACTCTGTATAGACTTTATCACCTGACTTTCTGATACTAAACTTATTTCCTCCTCAGTGTCAAATAAATTATATTTATTTTCAGTCAAAATCAGTTTATCTTTCTTCTTTTCTTATATTTTTTCCTCCAATATTTTCATTCACTTCTGTGTGTGTTTTTGCTCTATTGGTTCATTTCCCCTTTTTCATTAATCATTATCTTTTCCAGTTTTGTTTCTTTATGTAACAGTTGTTCACTTTGATCTCATTTCTATTTTGTTTCTTTTTACTTTGTCACTATTTTCTCATTCACGTACAATTAAATGACAAACCAAAAGTGGTCAACCCTCACATTTTCTACAGTTCATTCTGCAGTTTTTCCTTGAATGACCAATTTTTGTCCACATTGCTCACAAGGTGTTTTGTTACAATTCTGTATAATATGTGCAAACCCCAAACCAACAAACAAACACAAAAGGATGCTTAAAGCTGACCCTGCTACTGTGCATTTCTTCTATTTCCATTCACCACTATCACATTGGATATGTGCTGCACTTTACCCTCTTCTACATTAAAGGTTATCCATATCTCCTAGGCAATCAATCACAATTTTCTTTCTGTTAGAAAAATGTGTATTTGAATACATGAGAAATGCTAGTTTAAAAGCAAAGTAGTATATAATGCATTTTATTCTATTAATCATATAGTAGTAAAATTAATTCATGTCTAAATGTGAAGTAGTTTTGAAACTGCAGTGTGGCTTGAAGCAAAAGCTGATCCCTGACCCTGACAGAATGCTAGCTTAGCAAGTTTTAATGTTTATGCTTTTCATAAGTGATTCTCTGCTGGGTCAGGAAATTAAATGTGTAAATCTTCTGCTCCTTCCTGATATGATAACTTGTCCTTGTAAATAATTAAATCTTCCTTTCCTGATGTAGTAACTTGCCCTTGTAAGATAAAAACACAGCTGGTGGGAAAGTGAAACAGTGAACAAAGAGGTGAATTTAAAGACTGAATCTGCTATTGTATTCGAACTGATATGAGACCTTTAAGAAGTAACTTTACAGAAAGACATTATGACTGACCAGCTGGATAGCAAGGCCGTATTGTATCTAAAGGAATAGTTTTTTTAAATGTACTGCATCAGCATTATTAGATGAATAGAATACTGTTAGTAAAAGTGATGTAGATGCCTTGTGACTAACCACGTCAGTAAGGTGGGCATAACTTGAATGCAAACACTATAAAATATTCTGTACTTCCTGCATCATGTCAGACAAAATTCTGTACTTGTATGGTTTTTTGCCTCCTGGTGTACACTAGTAAACTTTTGAATCTGAACCTCCTGTGTATTGAATTTTTGATTTTATTTAACAGTTTGGTCCTTTCGAGATGGAATTCCCTTGGTAAGCTGCAGATTAGAGCATATCGGTGGTCGAATACTGCGCAGGAGAAGTTACCGAAATGGTTCTTCTTGAGTGAAAAGACCTCTGACTGAATTGTCATGTGTAAAGAGGCTGGCCACTTTCTGATTTGTGGCCGAAGAGCGGAATTTGAACATTTTTCAAAACCACGAGGCTCAGGTAGAAAGAATTTGCCTTTTTTCTGTTTTAAGATCAGGGACTAGGTTACAGTATATTGTTTTCAAGATTTGTTTTGCAGATCAGGGACAAAAGGAAGTACTGTATATTTGGTCATAGATCAGGGTAACAGAATAAGGTAGACAGTTATTTAGATAAACTGTAAACAGGAACTAAGAAATTGACATCACGTGATAAAAAAAAGGGTTACGTAACATTTTCTTTGACATGGGTAATCAGTGCACTAAAACCTCGCGAGATCCACCCCTAACCGAAGATGCAAAATACATGCAATTACAGCGTTCTGATAATGTTAGGTATTATACGAAATGGGTTAACAAATATGAATTTGATGGTAAACTAGATAAACTTACACTAGTTAAACTCCTTAAACAGCTTAAATCTGATGCAGGAGGTCAGGCAAAAAAGCAACGCCAACTAGGCATTCCTCAAGCACACAGGTGGGTTGAGGAAGCAAATCGTGGAGAACAGAAGCTTAAAAATTCAAAAACATTATTTTTAGACAAAGAGGATAATAACTTGGTAATAGCTACAGCTCCTCCTCCTCCTCCCTTGCCCCCTCCCTTACCCTTTTCAGGATATGAAGCGAGTGGACAGGCTGGTCCGCCTCCACGTTATCCTGAAGTTTCAGTAAGACCACAACCATTTGTTAGAGATCCTATTGAGACTAGGTCCCAACACGTAAACATAGGGACACAGAATCATACCAGATAGAGAGAAATCTACAGGATGAGAGTGAGGAAGAAATATGCCCACTTATAGAAGTTCCAAATCCTCAGGCAGGACAGGAAGGGCAGGATCCAACACTCTTAATATATAGACCATGGACACCGGAAGACATCCGGAAGGCTACTGAGGGAATCCCCCATCCAAAAGTTAATTTTACGAAATTTTTAGAAGATTTACAAGGCATGAGGTTAAGTTACCACTTGAATGGGGAAGAAGTAGAAAAAGTAGTAAGACAAATTATAGGTCCAGATTGGCACATGATTTGTGGCACCTGGAATCCTTGTAATGCAGAGCTCAGACCACTCCCACATAGTGACGCAGAATTAGACAACAGAGTGAAAGGTCTGACAGACCGAATCTCTGAGAAATGGAAACCTAGAGCAGACTGTACTTGCATTAATCAATGCATACAACAGGAAAATGAGACAATAGATGGATACTATGCTAGATTATTAGAATGTTTTAATAATCATAGCGGTATGTCGGTTCCTGAGAACCAAACTAATGATTCCCCGTATGAACAACAATTAAAAAATGCATTTTTGAATGGTTGCATTGCACCTATTAGTAGCTTCATTACGAAGCATATGATAGATCATCGAACAGGGAGGCTACAAGCCTTACTCGAATACGCTAGACATGCTGAGAGACATTTTAATAGCAAAAAGAAAAAGAAGGCACAAGTCTTCACTGCTGAAGACGGAGCTGAAGTATTTGTATTACAGTCAGGTAAAAAGGGCAAGAAGAATGCCCAGGGAAACAAACAGTCTGACAAACGATCATAAGATTTTGAAGAAAGGAAAAAGAGAGATGAATGCTTCAAGTGCGGAAAGAAAGGGCATCTAGCTAGGGACTGTAAACAAAATAAGAAAGCAACAACGGAAGATAAAGGGGATGAGGACTGATTATATGATAGTGAGGATACATCATATGAAAGCCAGGAATCACCAGTAACAGCTAGAATAGAAAAGACAAATGCCAATGTAGTAGAAGGAGTAGAGGAAGTACAAATTGACTTAGACGAAAATGGAAATGAAATTTTAGATTTAGCATTGTTGAGCCTGGAGCTCTACCTAGCAGATACAAAACCGGAAGTGACACTTCTGGTGGAGGGAAGGGAAGTCAAATTCCTTTGTGACTCAGGAGCATCACAGAGTTTGATACACCCCCTCCAAGTTACCAGAACATTCAGAATCACCTGATTATATACTAGTAAAAGCCGCAAATGGACAGCTACACAGGGGACCACTTTCCCATGATATAGCAATAACTGACCCTGTTTCAGGTATGACCCAGAGAAGTAAAATTGTTGTTTCTGCAAAGTATCCAGTAAACCTATTGGGCAGAGACCTTATGCAGATATTTGGCATAGCAGTAGTTCCAACTGTACAAGGTATGGAGGCACAGAGACAAATGGATACCTTTGTAGTGCGATCGGAGGGTGAAACCTTTTATTGGTACAGCCAGGACCTAGTTACGACTGGTCCAGGGGCAGTAACCAAGGAACTGATGAACATAGCCATCAGTAAAGCCCCCTCCCTTGACACTGATCGACAGCATTTGTTACACTGTACTCTATATTACTGTACCACACCAGGACCTGATAGAGAGTATGAGCAAGAACTGTTTAGAAATCATGCAACTAGATTGGTTTTGCGTACTTTGTACTGGGATACAGAGGGGAACAGTGTAGTTAGCTGTTCATTACCTCAAGAATTCCTTGCATTGTATAGATCAAATCGGTTGCCACATGTCAGCTTGACAAAGAACAAAAGTGTCAAATGGGCAGATTTAGGAGAAAAAGTAACGAGATGGGAGAAACAGACTGATTTATAACAGTCAGAACAAGGGATACAAAAACAAAAACTGAATTGGTTGACACAGACACATCCAGCTGTACACTTGCAATCTAGCAAGGACAGCTGATTAGCATTTTTATTAGAAGAAGAAGAAAAGGCCTTATGTGAAATTCCAACAACTCTTTGGTCAACAGGCAAGTCAGATGTAGAACTTATTCGAACAGCAGGACCAGTTACAATTACCCCAAAGTCAGCTTTTAGACCACAGAAGAGACAATACCCTTTGAGAAAGGATGCAGAAATAGGAATTAAGCCTATAATAGCAGCATTACTCAAAGGAGTACTGGTAGAATCTCCTGATTCACCATGCAATACACCCCTATTTCCTGTTAAAAAAGCAAACGGGGAATGGCGGATGGCACAAGATTTACAAGCTGTAAATAGTGCAGTAATACCTAGAGCACCCACGGTGCCAGACCCACATACTTTGTTAAATGATTTAGAACCACAACAGAAGTATTTATCTGTGGTAGATATTAGCAATGCTTTCTTTTCAATACCTATACATCCTGATAGTCAATATTGGTTTGCATTTACATTTCAGGGTAAAAGGTATACGTATACTCGACTACCACAGGGATATTGTGAGAGCCCAACAATTTTTGCACAAGAAATGGCTAGCAACCTGGCAGGATTTACCCCACCGGGAGGAAGTCAAATTTTACTTTATGTAGATGACATCTTGCTAGCAGCCCCCACCCAGCAGCTGTGCAGAGAGGATACTGTAGCATTATTGAAATTTTTAGCAATACAAGGACACAAAGTAAACAAAAATAAGTTACAACTTTGGAGAAAATAAGTTAGATACTTGGGATATGTAATATCCAATGAAGGTAGAATACTAGATGAGGAAAGAAAAACAGCGATTTTGCAAGCACCCAAACCAACAACCAAGAAAGAAATTATGTCTTTCTTAGGTACAACTATTTTTTGTCGGAGCTGGATACCAAATTATGCTTTGGAATCTGCTCCACTGACTGACTTGATATATAAGACACCAATGGCAGCACAAGATATTTTACAATGGACAACAGAAGCAGAAATGGCTTTCTGCAGTTTGAAGTAGTTGATAGCTTCTTCATTAGTTTTAGGACTTCCAAATTATCACAAACGATTCTTTCAGACCATATATTGTAAGCAAGGATATATGACGTCAGTATTGACGCAACAACATGGGGACAAGCAACGCCCCATAGCTTACTATTCATCACAGTTAGAGCCAGTGGCGTGATCTTTGCCTCACTGTGTACAAGCAGTAGTTGCAGCCGCAATGGCAGTACAGGCTTCGGCCTCAGTGGTGTTATTCCACCGTCTCACATTGAGAGTGCCTCATGCAGTTGCAATAATTTTACTGCAAGAGAAAATGGCATACCTTTCTCCTGCTAGACATCTTTCATGTATGACTATACTGTTGAGCCAACCTCATATGACAATTGAACGATGTACGACATTGAATCCATCAACATTACTTCCAACTCCTGTGGAGGGCACACCACACAGCTGCCTGCAGGAAATTGAACAGTTAGCTTTACCTAGACAAGATCTTACAGATATGCCCTTGGATAATGCCGAGGTGACATATTACGTGGACGTCTCATGCAGAAGGGGTCCTACAGGGAAGAATCTGGTGGGATATGCAGTAGTTACAGACACTGAAATTTTAGAAGCTCAATCCTTACCACACAACTTATCTGCACAAGCAGCTGAATTGATAGCTTTGACGAGCATGTACTTTAGCAAAAAACAAGTGTGTGAACATATATACTGATAGTCAGTATGCTTTTTCTACAGTACATGTATTTGCACAAAAATGGAAAAATAGAGGAATGATAACATCCAGTGGAAAACCTATTAATCATGCGCAATTTATTTTGGAGTTATTAGAATCTATTCAGTTACTTACCAAAGTAGCTATTTGTAAATGTGTAGCTCATACAAAACAACAGGATAAGATTTCAAAAGGCAATGCACGAGCTGATGCAGCTGCAAAGCAAGCAGCCTCAGACACAGAAACTTTATTTTTGAACGAGGAATTACAACCCTCTGAGATTTTAGATTTAGACATGTTAAAAACAATGCAGATGCTTACTACAAAAGCAGAAAAACAAAAATGGGTAAAACGAGGTGCAATTCTTGAGAATGGACTGTACATTTCCAAAGAGAAAAAAACAATATTGCCGTCTAATTTATTTAGATATGCAGCTTTGTTGAGCCATGGGCAGTGCCATGTCTCAACAGGGGGGATGGTACAGTTAGTAAATCGAATATTCCAAACATATGGATACATAAACTACACAAAAAAATTTTGTGCAGCTTGTCATACTTGTAACAAGCACCATGCACAAGGAGCATTTAAAACCAAGCAAGGAAGTTTTCCTATACCACCATACCCGTTCCATACTATTTGTATGGATTTCATAGAATTAAATAAATGTGAAGGGAAAAAGTTTTGTTTAGTTATTATAGACATGTTTTCTAAATGGGTAGAAGCTTTTCCAACCAAATATCCAGATGCAGCAACAGTGGTGAAAGCCCTGATAAAAGAAGTAATCCCTAGATTTGGCATTCCAGAGAGGATTTATAGTGACAACGGCACACATTTTGTGAATCAAACGATTCACCAGCTTGGGAGATTTTGTGGTATCTCCTTGAAGAACCATTGTGCTTACCACCCACAGTCAGCAGGACTGGTGGAAACGTACAATGGTACCCTAAAGAACAAGTTAAGGAAGCTAGTAGAGGAGACCCAAAAGAATTGGATATACTGTCTGCCTTTAGCACTGCTGAGTATGAGAACGGTTCCAAATGCAAAGGGTTTGACTCCCTTTGAAATGATTTTTGGGACAGCATATTATGTGCCTCAGTGGAAATCTCTCATGCCTGCAGAGCAGGAGGCTGACAGTTTGTTAGCAGAATATATGAAGAAATTGTTAAGGAATAAATCTGTTTTGCAGTTTAACTCTTTTTTCAGATAAGGAACAGACCAGACCAGTGGAAGCAGTCTTGGCCCCAGGGTCGTGGGTTTGGCTGAAAGTGACGAAAAGGAAAAACTGGGCGAGTCCAAAGGTGGGAAGGTCCATACCAGGTTCTGTTGGCAATGCCTACTGCAGTTAGAGTGGCCGAGAGGACGTCCTGGGTTCATTTAACGCATTGTAAACCGGTAAAGAACTTTCAACGTGATAAAAACTTTGTGACTGATACACAACCAGACCGAGATGGCCAAAAACAAAGCGAATAGAAGTTTAGATCAACCCCAGAGATGTTGCATAATCATTTTGTTGTGTGTACATTTATTAACTGTAATTGTGACAATTTTCCTCTTGCTGTGGTTCATCCTACACACAACCACACAAGTGAAAATGGGAAGGCGTGATGAAACGTCTATAGACTGGCATCCAAATTTTAACACATACCTGGCCATGAAACGTGTGTATGCAGAGACTATGAACATTTCAAATTGCTGGGTTTGTACAGCTATACCAACAGCATATGGAGGACTGATAATGTCCGCTGTCCCTTTGGGGATAAATAAGACTTGGGAGAATTTACTTTTCGACAGAAGAACTGTGAGATCACAGGACAAAATAGCTTTATTTTTACCTGTGACACAAAAAGGAGTTGTATGTTTCTACAAAAATGACACCCTCCAGGTGGGCTGGAGCAATTGTAATATAACCATATCTTACCGATGTTATATTAAGAATAGTAATGGCAATACTTTTTGCAATACTAATTATGACTCATATTTAAACTCATTGAAAACAACTATGAGTGACATTCAAAAAAACCCTGTTTTGTTTAAACAATTGTCAGTTATAGATCAGAAAATGTTTCATGCAGGGCTGATGCACTTTAGTACTAAAGTAGAAAAATGTTATTTTATTTGTGGGAAAAAGGCATACAAATGGTTACCTGAGAATTGGTCCGGCAGTTGTTTTTTGGTTTATCTGGTTCCAGCAATAAGACATACTGGAGAATTACCTTTGGGTAAGATACAAAACGTAAGGGAAACAGCTCAAAAATCTGAAGGTCCAGTTAAGAACCCTGTGAATCCAGTTGGGAAGATCGAAGCTGGTTGGAAAGACCATAATTCAGTAAAAGACAAAAGTGAATTGACTCATATGGACTTGAGTGACAGTGTTATATCCTGGGCAGGAATACTACCAGCCTATGGAGCAGTCAAATCAATATGGGAGCTGAGGAAGTTGTCGAAACTTCTCGAAGTAATGAGTAATGCAACTCTTTCCGCCCTAGAATTGGTGACTGATGAACTGAATGCAATGAGAACTGTTGTGCTACAAAATCGGATGGCTCTTGACTTCACCCTAGCGGCGAGAGGTGGTACGTGTGCACTTATCAAAGAAGAATGCTGTGCTTTCATCCCTGACAATCGCCACGAGATAAATAATCACCTAGAGGTAATTCAGCAAGTATCAGCCATGACTGAGCCAGGCCCAAACCCACTGACGGACTTTTTCCAGAATCTGCTTGGGGGGTGGGGTTCCATCCTAATGAATATTCTGATTGCCATTTTTGTGGGTATACTCCTAATAGGGGCATGTGTTTGCTGTGGAATTCCCTGCATGAAAAGATTAATCAAAGATTTTGTTGATGTAGCTGTTACTGAAACTTTCTACCAAGATATTGAAATTGAAAGAATGATTTCAGATGACGCTTTCTCTGAAGTATAGATTAAATGACTCACCTAGCTGAAAATGCTGAGCGGAAAAGGCTAGGAGATGAAATGACACTATGCATACTTCAAAATAGAATAAAAAGTATTAATAGGGGGAAAATGTTAGAAAAATGTGTATTTGAATACATGAGAAATGCTAGTTTAAAAGCAAAGTAGTATATAATGCATTTTATTCTATTAATCATATAGTAGTAAAATTAATTCATGTCTAAATGTGAAGTAGTTTTGAAACTGCAGTGTGGCTTGAAGCAAAAGCTGATCCCTGACCCTGACAGAATGCTAGCTTAGCAAGTTTTAATGTTTATGCTTTTCATAAGTGATTATCTGCTGGGTCAGGAAATTAAATGTGTAAATCTTCCACTCCTTCCTAATAAGATAACTTGTCCTTGTAAATAATTAAATCTTCCTTTCTTGATGTAGTAACTTGCCCTTGTAAAATAAAAACACAGTTGGTGGGAAAGTGAAACAGTGAACAAAGAGGTGAATTTAAAGACTGAATCTGCTATTGTATTCGAACTGATATGAGACCTTTAAGAAGTAACTTTACAGAAAGACATTATGACTGACCAGCTGGATAGCAAGGCTGTATTGTATCTAAAGGAAAAGTTTTTTTTAAATGTACTGCATCAGCATTATTAGATGAATAGAATACTGTTAGTAAAAGTGATGTAGATGCCTTGTGACTAACATGTCAGTAAGGTGGGCATAACTTGAATGCAAACACTATAAAATATTCTGTACTTCCTGCATCATGTCAGACAAAATTCTGTACTTGTATGGTGTTTTGCCTCCTGGTGTACACTAGTAAACTTTTGAATCTGAATCTCCTGTGTATTGAATTTTTGATTTTATTTAACACTTTCATCCAGCACTCTTTTATGTCATGCACTTTTTGACATACTTTTGAAAAACAGATTTTCATTTAATTTTCATCTATGTCTGAAATTATAAACTATATTAATATTTTTCTTTTGACCTACATGTTTAAATTCTGGTAAATATACTAATTCCATGGATTATAAAATACTTTTTCATATTAATTTACAACAAAAGTTTCAAACGTCACTTCACAAAATGATTCAGTCCCTCAATATATGAGGGTTCTAATGCCTGCTACTTTAAATCCCAGTAGTGTAATAACATTGTCAAAAATAAAGTGCCTGAAATGGATTTTTCTTCATTTTTTTAGCTTAAATCTTATCATGGGGTTCTTCTAAATGCTGTCTTTTTTTTACATTCTTCTAATTAATATTCTCACCATTATTTTATACCTTCTGCTGTTTATTTCCTGCAGATACTGCTGCATGTGACAGTCATTTAAACACCAAAGTTTCTTCCTTATTTTGCTCTGAAATATGCCCTAATTCAGGTATCCACTCAGTCCTTCCATAGAGTATATACCTAACATCAGCTACTTCACTAGCTGGATATGCTCCCTCTACATCTCTGACACTCTGCTTCTCCATTTCTTAACTTACTTCTTTTGTTTCAGCTCCATTACTGCTTTTTTCTTCCTCCAACTCTACTGTATTACTTCTCCTGGTTCACTCTCCACCATCATTAACATTGACTGGTGTATTTCATTAAGCCATAACCATGATTTTTGCATCTTCATTTTTTAAAGGATACAGTTTTTCCTCCCACTCTGAAATCTTCCATGCTCTCAGCAACAGCATTGCCTTCCATCATCAAAGTGAACTAAGCCTCAGCAGCAGCCCTCTGGTGGTACCACCTAGTTACTTGGAAAAATATATATGTATTATATGTTTTAAGTTTTGGTTTTAATAAAAATTATTGAAACTCTATCATTTTTTTTTTTGACAGACTAGCTGATATAATGGAGATCAATTAAAAACAGCTAGTTATAGTCTAACAACGGTGTACCATGGGAGATAATTTCCAGCTGGAATGCACACTTGAAAGTCAAGTGATTGCTTATTGGCTGACAGGAATGGAAAGAACAAATATTTCATCAGTTTATAGTTATAAACTGATACAGCTGGCACTGCATCTGTAGGATTCACCAGCAAATGCTGAACTGAAGCCCCATGAGAGTTACAGTGGGTCATGGAAAGGGGCAGGTGATGGTAAGTCTGTATGTGAAGCAGCAATTTACACATCTGCTGTAAGGTACCAGAGCACTCCATGTTTGTGTCTCAGGGACTAAATGTGAAATATTTTCTTTATAAAGGACCTCTGCTAGCTTTGTCGGTTTTGATTATGTTAATTCATTCTGGGATAGAAAAATGTTTTCATATTTCTTTGATAGTTTGTAGTCTATTAAGAATATTGTCCCTTATGTAAATTATTAGTGGGTAGTTCGTACCTTAAACTGTAAAAGAAGACTGCAGATTTTATGAGTAATGAAAGTAACATTAAAAAGTACTTGTCTGAACTGACTGACAGAGCTGTGAACTGATACTGTTTGGACACTGGGTTATAAGAAGGGACTAAGGACTGTGTTGGGAAAGTTTCTCTGCCATCATGAATTGTCATAACTCTGTGCATCTTGGCAGGATTATATACACTGGAAAAGACAAACATGATGTGATAACTTGGACAGCAAAGCAGTACTTTTTACTGTGGAAAACATCTATATATAAATTCATGGAAACTGTATGTTAAAACTATGATGCCTGTGGAAAACCAGGGCATATTGTTGCTCTTTGCCAAAATATATTAAACTTGGCGCTGATTGACACATCTAGACAGACTGTACAACTTACATAACGGGAGAGACAGTGAAGATCTATTCAGTAAGTTGCCTTGAGAACTGGAATGACATGAAGGAGTAGAACTGGACAATACTTTGGAAATACTGTAATAGACTACAGGAAGTCGAGTTAGAAAAAAATAGCACAGTACGAATCCTAAACTTCGAGATAGAGTATTATATTGACAACTATGCTATTGTAGACATCATAAAAGGTGATATAAGAAATACCAGAAAAGATGAAGTAATAAAGCATCGAGACAAGTCAAATGATAGAATAGCTCTCAGGGATAGTAAATGGAAGTGATGGTAATTAAAAAGTGGTAGGAACCGACTATGAAAATAAGTTGTTTGTGTATAACTTTGTTAGCAGACAAGAACATATGCAGAAGATCAGGTATTGCTGAGTGGGTGAAGTTGCGTGGACTGATTGTACTACTACTTTGGCAGGATATTATACTAATATGACAGCTGGAAAGTAAAAGCACAGCTGTATAAGTAAACTTACCCTAGCACTAGATGTCAGAATAGATCATTGTTGCTGTAGCATAAAGCTAAGTGAGATGAATCCTGCCAAGTATAGATGTCCAGCCAGTATACAGAAGCTTTTGGGCTCCTTCCATGTGCACGGTACATCACAGGGAGCACAAGAGTGTACCAGTATGAAAGCAGATGTACAGGCATGAAAATTCAGATTTTTCTTGACCCCAAGTAAGGGAGGATCAAGCAAACATATGACCATATTTGTTAAGAGAATCGAGGAAAGGGGACAGGGAAACCCAAACCTGGCCAAAAAATGACCATATTTGTTAAGAGAATAGAGGAAAGGGGACAGGGAAACCCAAACCTGGCCAAAAAATGACCATATTTGTTAAGAGAATAGTGGAAACGGGACAGGAAAACCTAAACTTGGCCAAAAAAGGTGAGTATCTAATAGGAAATGTATATACAATAATAAACATGAAGAATTATCATACAGAACAGCAAAAAGGTTAATGAAAGGAAGGTTGTAGTACTTCAACAACATTCTATTTAAACATCTGCAGTTATCTTTACTTACAGAACTGTAACATGGTCATCATTAGATCACTTCTGCAATAGAATAAAGCTACATGATATGACTGCAAGCCTAGATGGCAAGGGAGGAGGGATGGGGGTGGGCAGAGTCTAAAGAATAGCCCTAGCAAGCCCTGATCTGGCCCTAGAAAAGGAGTCAGTCATATCATGCATTGTAAAAGTATCTACGAATGCCTAAGTTGCCACTTCTATAATGGACCTACAATCCACTCCTTTCCAAAATGCTCCAGAAATACCCGTTGCTCTGATAGAATGAGCCTTAACCTTCTCAGACAGAGACTGATCATGGTGTAAATAGCAAAAATTAATCGAGTTGTACAACAATTTTGAAATTATCTATTTTGACACTGTTTGACCTTTTTTCTGTTCATCAAAGGAAATGAAGAGCTGGTTCTTAGCTCTAAATTTTTTTATGCTGCCAATGTAATATCCGAGTTGACTGTGGGCATTGGGTCAATATTATTTCCTTGAAAGACATCTCCATTGCATCCCTATTCATCGACACAACTACGTCAAGCATTGTATTCTGCGAACAAGTACTACATTGAAAATTTTCCCTGGGAAAATAACTAGGTGGCCAGCATTGTGAATTAGCCCCCCCCCCCCCACAGTAGTACAATCTTGGAGTTGGTATATATATCAGTAGGGGGGCTCATGAGTGTAAAATTATGTAGTTCATATTGATTGCTCTGGTGGCTAAGTAGTTTCAATTATTGTAATGTTACATGAATGGCTGTTCGATGGGTAGTGATCGATGAACAGACATTTGATGGAGTAGTCTTTTGAGGAAATAATATAGACCAGTGGGCATCCAGGGTATTTAAGAGTCTTTCTCCCTTATGTTTTGGTTCTGGAAAGAAAACAGGAAATGAACACATTGATTTAAGGTACAGTCAGAAACCACTTTATGCATAAAGGAAGGAATGATTCTTAAAGTTACCCTGATACTGTGAAAAATGAGAAAGGGTTGGATCACCATTAGACCCTACAAATGAGATATGAATTGAAAAAGGGTCTAAGGACTGAAAAGCTTTGCTGTGGAATTGCTGTGGAATTTTACTATGTGATTTTACATTTTTTACTGCTTATATGATCCATTAAAACTTTTAAATGAATGGATGGTGCTCTCCTGCTTTGTTTTTTTGATTTTGGATATTTATTGCTGCTTGGAGTTACTTTGGCTGCCAGTTTATGTTATTTTCTACTTCTTTTGACATCAAACAGAAATTCTGTTCATTTAGCTACATAATATTTTTTAGTAGCAGGTTTTCAACACCTACTGCATATCCTAAAAACAAAAGTGCCATAATAGGAATCAGAATTCTATCATCCAGGCAGTCAGCTGAAGCTTCTGGAAGGTGGGATGGACCATAGGATCACAGAATCATAGGGAGTTACTAGGCTATCGACCTGGAGGTGATTTCAAGCCTAGCCATTTCATCCCAATGTAATACCATAGATACTCTAGTCAATACCCAGGATTGTATTTAGTTAATGACTGTCCATGTTCAGGAGTGTTGTGGGCACTATCCCTAGTATGAATTTACAGTGTCCCATCCACTCATCCAGGTTCTTTTTGAACAGTGTCATGGAGGTGTTCTGCTTCACATGAATTGGCAGCCTATTCCAATGATGCAGCAGTTGCTGGGAGACAAATCTGTCCCTCCAGCATGTCCTATTCAAGTTACAGGCCATAGTTAGGTCCCTGGAATGGGTAGCTCTAGTCCCGTTTGATTTATGAATGTGCAGCAAATTCATTAGGTTTATGTCAGAGATTGTTCTATAAGCCAGGCTTAAGAATCCCTTAAGAAGTCTATATGATACAGAGTATAGTGACAGGGACATTAGTCAGTCTGTGTAAGGCATGTGCTGGAGTCTCTTGATCGTCTTTGTTAGAAACCTCCGAGGGCTCTCCAGTTGCTGCAGGTGCTTTGTACAGTACATGTCCAAAGGGACATTATACTCAATTATGGGCCTGATTATTGATGAGTATAGAGGAGTTATAACCTCCTTTGCTCTACACACACTATGGCTTTGCTGATCAAGTGTGCTATGTAGAAAGCCTTCCTTTCTACAGTAGACACATGGTGTTCAAAGTTAAGGTCGTAGTCGACTTGTGATCTCAGATCCCTTACCACTTTGTAGGTACATAGGGTATTGTTAATTTGATAGTGTGAAGAGACATTGTTTTTACAGAAGAGAATGATGATGCATTTCTTTGCATTTCATTTGAGACTGTGACTAAGACACCAGTCACTGGTCTGCATAAGACCCTCATGAAGTATACTGAGTATACTGACATCATTTGGGAATTTGATAATTGCACCCAGTTTGCAGTCATCCACAAACTTGGTTAGCCACAGCCCCTTAGTTTTGGCCTGAACTTTTGAGAAGTATATACCAAATAGTAGGGGATCCATCACTAACCCTTCTGGCACCCCACTGGTGACAGGTCTGCTGGTTGATGTGGAGTCACCCACTTTGATAGTATGTGACCGGTTTGTGAGCCAGTTGGCAACTTATCTTACAACAAAGGGGTATACATTCAGTTTGCTAAGTTTATCAATAATGCTTGAGTGTAGGATTGTGTCGAAGGGCTTAGCCAAGTCATAGTATGCTGTGTGCACAGATTTGCCTTTGTCAATGGCCCTAGTCATATTTTGAAGAAATCCACCAGGTTTAACAGGCAGGATCTGCCCTTGATGAAGCAGAATTGAGTCAGATCCAGGGTTTGGCGGTTTCCTATGTCTTTTTTTATGAGGTCAATGATGATATGTTCCATGGCCTTACAGATGAGGCTGGTCAGACTTATCGGTCTATAATTCCCTGGGTCTGTTGCTAAGCCACCTTTATGGAGGGGAATAACTGTTGCTGTTCTCCATTCTGCAGGAACACAGCCTGTGGTTAGGCTATGATTGAATAAGGTACTTAATGGGAATGCTAGTTCATGTTTTAGTTTGTTTAGAAGACAGCCAGGGATGCTGCCTGGACCCATAGAAGCTGTGTTTTTTGCCTTAGACAAGGCTTTAATGACCTGCTCTTCAGATATGTAGGGTGGGTGCAAGGTTTGTGATAAGTTTTGAGGTAATAAGGGAATGAAATGTTCACCAAATCTGTCCAACAGCAGGTTTGCTATCTCTGGGATTAGTGTGTGCAATACTGTTAATCACTAGTTTGGCACAAGCTGGGGTCCTACCTTTTAAGCTATGCAGCTGTAAAAGGTCTTATGGTTATCCTTGGCTGTGATTGCTAAGTTTTTCTCAGTGTTACCCTTAGAGGATTTGACATGTTATCTTATTTGCCTGTTGAGGCTGAGGAGAGTGCTTTTCCATTGTTGGGGCCTAGCTTTAGTTTTCCTAGACAGCAAATTTTTGCATTTGTTGTAAAGTTTTTTGATGCTGGATGTCCACCAGGGTGGCTTGTTTTTCTGGCTTTGATTCTCTTTGGAGCAATCAAGTCTGTACATTTACACAAGTGATTGTATAGGGCTTTAGTGTAAGCTTTGGTGTGGTTACCACTTCCAGCTGGGGGTGGGGCCTGGAAAGCATTTATACCTTCCCCTAGGATGGTATAGTTTGCCTTGATGAAGTTTTTTAGTCTAACTTCACCCTTTGTGAGTTCTGGTGTTAGTGTCAGTTCAAAGGTGACTGACTTGTGGTCAGATTTATCTAATGAGGGTTCGACAGTCATGGTGGTGCATCTGCTTGTCATGTTCATGAGGATAAGCTCTAGTACATTTGTTCCTCTTATTGGGGTTTGAACCATGGCATTTGCGTTAACAAAGTCAAGGAACTTTTGTGTTAGTGAGTCAGGGCTTGAGTACATTTCTCAGTTGATGGTGGAATAATTGAAATCCCCCATGACCAGTGTTTGGCAATATTTGGATTGATTCCAGTTTGGTCAAGTAAGCCTCATGCACATCATGATCCATGGAAGGGGATCTATAACTAGCTATGACTTGAATGGAGGTCTTACCCACAGTAATCTGAACTTGGAGTAACTCCATGGAGTTGTCCTGTCTAACTAGTCAGAAGGTGAATTTATCTCTCAACCTCCTTTCCAGTACTCAGCATGGTTTCTGACCAAACCATAGCACCACCACTGCCTTACTCTCCTTTACTAACACTATCCTTCAGCATAAAAACAATGGCTATCTATCCTCTGCTACTTTCCTAGACCTATCTAAAGCATTTGACATGGTCCCACACAAACAACTTATCTCTGTCCTCAATAACCTATCCTTCTCACAATCAGTCACCAACTGGTTTCAGAGTTACCTGTCTGACCGCCAACAATCCGTTGTATGGCAGAATGACATGTCTCCCCAACTACCTGTCTCCTTAGGGGTTCCTCAAGGATCCATCCTTGGACCCCTACTCTTTTCTGTTTACACCAATAGTCTAGCCTCTGCCACCAAACATGGCACACTCATACAATACGCAGATGACTCAACCATCATCTGCTCAGCCCAGTCCCTACCCAAACTGCAAAAAGTCACACAGGAAGCCTTTTCCTCAGTTGAAACATGGTTATCAGATGCCCAATTAATACTCAACCCAAACAAAACTAAACTACTCCTCTTCCAGCCCACCAAACATACTCAAAACAACTCTCACTTTAACATCACAGCAAAAGACAACACCACTATATACCCAAATGAACACACCAAATTGCTAGGAGTGGAAATAGACAATAAACTAAAATTTGACATTCACATATCCATGACCATACAAAAAGTCCACAAAAACTAGGAGCGTTATACAGAAATAAGCAATTTCTCACCAAAGCAGCAAAGATTTCAATAGCAAATTCCCACCTTATCTCCACCCTACTTTATGCCTCTCCAATATATACCAACCTAAGGCAATGTGATCTAAACAAGCTAGAGACCTGCTACAACAAAATCGCCAAATTCACCACAGGGGCATCCTACCATAGTCACCACTGTCTCTCACTTGCTGAACTGGGCTGGCTTGAACTCCCTCACCTCCTTCAGTGGTATCAACTCTCACTCGCCCACAAACTAGTAAACCATCCACTAAATGTCCCATCCCTCCAGAATCTACTCCAACCCTATCACACCACCAGACCCTAAGATCCAGCAACAAAAATCACTTGCAGATCACTAAAGCCAATAACTCTGCTGGTGAAGCACTATTCTCTTGCGCCATAGCCAAATTATGGAACTCACTCCCACCCACAATTACCTCCGTACCATCATGCACCCACTTCAAAACTTTACGAAAAGCGCACCGAAAAACATGCTGACTATGCCCTTGCAACTCCCACTCTAATATCATCCACCCCATCCAACCACTACCTTTATTTCCACTCCACTAACTACCTTGATTATAGCAAGGTCAGATGCCTAGTACTTATTATACAGCAGGAACTTCTCATTGTAACATTTGTTAATGTCTGTTATGTACTTCACAGATAAAGATTCTAGTTGTCTACTGATGTACTTTGTTCTTCATCTGTAAATATGTTGTAAGTAATTGCTATGTTAAATTGTTAATCACTATGTAATCCAATGTAACTACTGTCTGTTTATTTTACTGTGGAGCTTTTCTCCCCGGGCCTCCGCTGAAAATGGACCTACATCCAGTCGGACACTCCCGGTCAACAAATTTAAATAAATAAATAAAATAAATAAATAAATAAATAAATAAAATCTCTAATACAGATAGAAACACTCCCTCCTTTGGTTCTCAAATGTTCGTTTTGTGGTCTGAAGGTGTGGAAGGCATTGTAGTCTTGCAAAGCTGGGGTACTCTCTGAGACCTTGAACCAGATTTCTATGACTGCACAGACATCTACATCCTCCAGTGATAGGAGTGCTTCCAGGTTGTGCAGTTTTTAGTTTAAGCTCCTAGAGTTTAGCAGCATAACCCTTATTTTGTTATGATTGGCAAATTTTACATCAGCAATTTTGTTTTTGAGACCCTGCCTAAAAAAAAGGCACTATGGGGGAGGCAAGAGCCTTTGCCAGCAGCTGAAAGCCTAGTGGAGCCAGGTACAAACTGTCTCTGGCAAAGCAGCAAGGTTTGTCAACCATGTTATCCCAGGCTGACAGAAACTGGATCCCCTTAAAATGAGACGAAAAAGTAAGCCAATTATTGAAATCAATCATTTTTTGTTTATACTGTGACATTGGTAATATGCTGCTCAAAGCTAGGGGCATACCTGCCTGGGACAAATACTCAGAGAGCTCAAGTATGTCTCTCTTCATATAGTCCAGTGAGGTATATTTCAGGTTGTTCACTCCAATATGAGCTATGACAGAGTCATAATGGTAGTTGTTGCCCAGAGACCTGAGCACATGCGTAATCTGACGAATCCTGGCATTGGACAGGCAGCTGACCGTGACTTTCTCCTTATCTAATCTTGTGAGTGGGGGACATCTGTGCGTCTCACTATGGAATCTCCAATGACAAAGAAAATTTGGTTTATTAATGTTATGTCTCAAAAAGCTTGGTAGGTGAAACACTGGTGATCTCTTGTCTTGTGTGAGTAGATCAGCTCTGTGAGGAAGGTTGTAGTAATTGCCCTTGGCCATTTTCATTAGAAGGGAGAAACAATATTGTCTGGGTCAAAAAGGAATTACTAATATCATCCTTGCAGATCACTTTTGGACTTTTAAAATAACTCTGGTTATCAGCAGAGAGGTTGGAAATCCATAAAAGAACTTTCCCTTCCACAGACCGAAAAGGGCATCATTCTTCCAGCCCTTTGAGCAAACACTCTGGAAGTAGAAATTTTTGAGTTGTCTGTTGTGAATGGAGGAAACAGAATATTCATGTGTTTCTT
Source organism: Protopterus annectens (assembly GCF_019279795.1). Taxonomy (NCBI): domain Eukaryota; kingdom Metazoa; phylum Chordata; order Ceratodontiformes; family Protopteridae; genus Protopterus; species Protopterus annectens. The sequence goes on from NC_056743.1 coordinate 1,266,881,658, forward strand.
CCTAACACAAAGGTCCCAAAGGCTTTGCACTTTGATTCCCCTGGATATAACTTGCCAAACTAAATCCAAACAATCCATGGCTACAGACTGAGAATGAATTGGATGAGAGATTGGAAAGCTTGGATTTAGTAGCATTTGGTCCATCCACTATGACAGTTTCTTCCTGATTAAAGGAAGAAGAGTCTACAAGGAAGAGGATGTTACTGCTGATTCCACACTGATTTCAGGTACCACTTAATTTTCCTCATGTGTAACCTGGTAAAGAGATCATTAGAATTGAGGAGGCCATGTAACCTATAATTTTGTGGAATTCTGTTGCTGTAGTCATTGATAGAACAGAAAAAAAATATCATAAGAGGTTGCTTTGTCTAGAGGAAGACAGACCATCATTAGAGAAATGTCTATCTGACAACTAAGAAAAGTGATTCTGTGAAACAGAATAAGGGAAGACTTCTCTATGACTGGAAGGAACCCTAGGTTTTGAAACTAGTTTCTGACAAAAAGCAGAGAATATTGACAATGTTGAAAAAAATCTGCCAAAAATAAGGTAGTCATCTAGATAAGGGAGGCTATAAATGCCTTGGAGTTTGCAAAAAGCAATTGCTGAAGCTGGACAGTTTGTAAATACCCTTGAAGCTAAAGAAAGATTTAGCTGAAGAAAAGATGCAACCTGAGAAGGTGAACCACCAACAGAATATCTTAAATATTGTTTGAATTTTTCTGTGAATGGGGATGTTGTGGTATGTACCCTTCAAATCCAGAGGCAGCATAAAACATTAAGGATGAATCAGTGAAAACAGAGACTGAAGGGTCAGCATCTTGAATTTTGCAGCCTTGATATGAAGGTTTAGTTGAGACAGATCAAATACTGGTCTCCAACTTCTTTCTTTTTGGGTATCAAGAAAGATCCTAAAATTCTTGCCCTTTGAAAAGATCTTGAACAAGTTCTTAGACTCCCAGAAATAGCATGTGGAGAAAAACATGGGAGGGAAAGTACAGCTGTGCAAGTAAACTAACCATAACAGTAAATGTTCAAATGATTACTGCTTCAGTAGCCTTAGTTAGGATATTTAAAAGCTGAACAGCCTCAAAACTGTTAGGACACCTTCCACATGCCTAAACCATCAGTCAGCTCAAGCTGAGCTGTCAAAAACACAGGTTTGGGTACCAAGCCCATTAGAGTTCTCATGCCAACAGAGATAGGGAGGCTAAGACCTGAAAGTATAATTCTAAGAACAACAAAAATAAAAATTGACCCCCTGGCATAAACAACATACCAAAAATTAAGGGGGTGGAGGGAGGGGGCAGCTTTTGCAACAGTAATCATTCAAACATCCACTGCTATAGTAAATTTACTTACACAACATTTTGATCACTGCTGCAATAGCCTTGGCTACATGGGTAGATTACCCTAGCTTATTACATTTAGGAGATGGAAAGAGAAGGGTCCAGGAGCCCTTGGAGAATGGTCCTAGCAAAGCCTGATCTACATCTAGAAAAGGAACCAAGCTTGTAATGCCTTGTAAATGTATGTATAGAGGACCAAGCTGCTGCTTTTAGAATAATTCTAGAATCCAACCTTTTCCAAAAAAGGGAAGGGTTGAAGATATAGGTAACCTACTGACCAATAAATTTAGTTCTAAATTTATCCCTCACTCTCCTCCATCTGTCCCTCAATATATACCTGAAATCGGCTCATCTCCAGCTATTATGCAAGACCAAGTCCTAAAAGTGCTATCAAAAGCTAAACATACTGCATCAATGGGTCCTGACAATATTCCTGGATACATCTTAAATAGCATGAAGTACAATTTAACCACATCCCTAACAACACTATTCAATCTCAGCCTCCATACAGGTTTTGCACCAAGTGAATGGAGAGCAGGTACAGTCATTCTCCTGCATAAGGGAGGTCCTTCCACAAACCTAGGCAATTAAGGATCCATAAGTCTAATGAGCCTCATATGCAAACCCATGGAAATACTTATCATGGATTTAACCAATAGGGACATAGGGAACCTCCAAACACTAGACCCATCTCAGTATGGACTTGTCAATGGCAGGTCATGCTTACTCAACCTGGTAGATTTTTTTGAAAAGGTCACCAAAGCAATGGATGAAGGCAGAACAGTACACATGATATACCTCAACCTGGGCAATGCTTTTGACACAATTCCCCACTCGGGCGTAGTAGAAAAACTAAATAAACTGTGAATAAATCCTTGAAAACTGGGAGTAAATCCTTATGTCACCCACTGGATTGCAAGCTGGGTCAGAGATGGGATGCAGATAATCAAAATAGGGGAAGTTTCCTTCATAAAAAGACCAGTCAGGCACAAGTGGAGTTCCCCAGGTTTCTGTCATGAGACCTCTTCTGTTTGGCATCTACTCTTCTGAAGTAAAAAACAATACCAAATGCCTCTGGCTGACTAAGCTTACAGATGACTGCAAGATAGTCCCATCAATCCCCAAATTAATTAGTCATCCTGCAGGAAGGTTTGTCTCAAATAAATAACTGTTGTCAAAATCATGTTCTGAAACTAAATAACAAAAACATGCATTACTGTATCCTTTGTGAAGTCATCAACCCCAGGGAACTGTCACATTGAAAATATGCCCCTAAGAGTTGACCTAGTTGTCCAGGATTTGGGAACTTATGTGGACAGTGACCTAACTTTTGACCAACATATGTCTATTGTTGTAAGAAAGTCTTTATATTCTGTACAGCTTATAAACAAAGAGATTGTGTGTAGATCTAGGGATATCACTGCCCTCCTTTACTCAGCCCTCATTAGGCCAATTATTGAATATAGTGCCTCCTTTGGCATGCATCTATCCAAACACATACAACTGTAACACCCACAGAGACACCTTAAGCCTAAACAACATATCCTACATGAACCTGGCTCACAGCCCTGTCACTATACTCAGTATTCTGTACACTGCTAACAGGTAACCTGTGTCTGGCATACAAGGCATCCACTCACCCAGTATTGATGGCTGCACTGCTCATCAAGTCAAATGGCATCAGAAAAACTCAGTCAGGGATCTAAACCTCTTCTGCAACATCAACAGAACAGTTTGCAGGGACAAGTATATCTTGCAGCAGATACCAGTACTCTGGAACAGACTCCCATCCACATAAAACAAGGTTCACCTGGTCCATGTTCAAGTGCAACTTGGATCTATGGATGGGAAACAGAAAATTTACCCAAGGACTGCCCCCTTTAATATTAATGGACAGATACAGTTCCTAAATGCTTTATCTCATGCATAGGTCCTTTCACATTATTTATGATATGATCCCAGTTATTCTCGTTAGGGGTAATATATAATTATTGATCATGGGATCAGTAAGGCCAATTTCTAACTAAACAGGATAGGTTAATCTGAGCAGAGAAAGGAAAGTGGCTAAGTTTAAAATGGTCCACAAGGGCAATTAGCCTAGTACTTACCTATGAACCTATGTTAACCATGATTTGATGCAGGAATGGTTAAGCAGACATGAATTTAAACCAGAAGATGAAAGATTAATAATGGGGGCCCAGGATACTGGACTGCATATACAGTGGTTTACAAATTTTATAAAAATGAGGGGAAAAAAACACAGGCTCTGGTAGAACTGAATATATTTGCACATCTTATTGTTTTTTGTGATACACTCATGGTTAGGGGTCCATATACTGAAAGGCATATTAATGTGGCAAGGCTGTTGCACTAGGAATTATGCAAACACTACAATATAGAAGTAGCTGAGAAACACTGGAAACATGAAACACAAACCATTATCAACAGTAATGAAGTTTGGATTACATGGGATCACTAAATACCAAAATACCAACAGTTTAGACAATAGATGAAAGAAAACCAGAAATTGTACTCCAAAAAAAAAAAAAGAAAAGTAAAATAAAAAATCCAGCAAAAGTGGCATTAATTGTTGAAATTACTACACTCGGTGGTAAAAGTTTTGTACATACTGAAAGATTCAGTCATAAAATACCATGATTTCAAAGCAGAAATGAGAACAATGTGGAAGAAAGATACCCGAACAGTTCCAATAGCAGTAGGAGTAACAGGACTAATAAAAAATAACACTCATACTTAAATATGCTATACCTCTCAACTGTACAGATTTTCACAGAATGTCCAGATTTTTGACTTATAATTTTGGTCTGTTCTTCATAAAAATGCATTTATTCGACAAATCACTGGGATGATCTAAGGATTAAAGTCACTAAATAATGACATACATTTGAGTTTCAGACTTCATGTCCTTCAGAAAATGCATGCTTACACAAATCCTGTTATTCTAGCAACTTTGTACGTTTATAAAAGCAATATTTAAAATGTGTTCCTATGTTTGGGCCTTTGTCCCCCCATTATGGCAGGTTTTGTCCAGATTTATTGTGCTAAGATATTGAGAAGTATAGCTATAAGTACATGTTATTCTACATAAACTAGAGAAGGAAGCAATTTGGGGTATATTGCAGGTGGTAAGCAAAGAACTGGTAAAAAGACTGAAGAAATATTAATTTCATTAACTTTAATCACATCATGACTTAGGAAAGGGGCCTATTCCTGTCACTGGACTAGAAACCCATAACATTTGGGAAAATAAAAAAACAGGAACTATATCTGTAAACTGCTTTTGTTTTAGCTACTGGGGTTTCTGGCAGCAGACGTAGGTTGTCATACCTATTTCAGGAGTAGTGGTGTATGATGTGAGTTTTGAAACAATGGCTTCTTTTAAATGCTTGTAGAAAATGTATTGTCAGTATAAAGATATGTCCAAGTGGAAATCATGTTGTTACCCAGTTACTCAAGTCCCAAGTGAAATGAACTATGAACCAGTTTAGAAGTGGCAGGATTGCTAGAGATTTACAAGTAAATTCAATGTCATTTTTTGTTCTTTCAGACACATAACATTTTGGTTGATTTGGGGATTTGGGGATTTGAACTGACTTGGAAGTCTCAGGTGTGACTGATAAGAATCAAGAGTCTGCCATCCAACATTTACATAGCATTTGTTATTTGATGCACTCTGGGGGAATTTTGTTCTCTGCAGTGCAGCCTAAATAACACTAATAAATTACAGGGGCATGTTGAGGCTCAGTGCTGAGTATTTTTTTGTGCCAGTTATAGAGGACTGGATTATGACATGGTTGTATGGCCTACAAGAGTACAGTAGAGGCAGATAGCTCTCCAGCAACTATCATCTCTAACACCATGGTTTTGCAGCTGCTTTGCATGAGAGGCAGGCACATAAAATGATACTAGCCATGCACAAGTATATATATGGAGTCAGCTTAGGAAGGTGTCTCCTCCCTCCAAATAGATATTTGAGGCAATCAGACAGGCTAACAATAAGTTTGGTGTTTTGTCACATTTTTGTATTTCTTCAGAAAACAATTTTATGGATACTGAGAGTTCCCTGACAACTGGAGGCAAGACAGGGAACTTAGTTAGGGCGGTTCAAGTCAAGAAAGTTTTTTACAGACATTCATATACCACACTCTACAGCAGTTTGGGGGCAGTGAATATAAAAAGTACCAGGGTCTTGAAGACATCTACTGGCCAGATGTTTGGCTTGGCAGATTACAGTTTTGACACTGCATACATTCAAAATCATTGGCTGCCATCTTAAATGATGTGGCTGCCTGTATGACATTGTATAAAGAACTGTAGTATTACTTACCAAACCTCGCAAGGTATGAGACCTGAAAAATTAAGCCAGGAATCTGTTATGAGTTACAGTTCAGGAAAAGCCGAATCCTTTGAAATTTGTCAATATATTAAATATTATTTATGTGTGAGAGTTCCAAAATTTTTTAAATTATTATATTGAGACCTCACTAAAAAAGGAATGTACCTGCAGGTGCTCATCCTCTGAAGTAGGTACTGGACAGTATGCATCTTCACAGTATGTTTATGTTAGTAGGCTTGTCACCTGAGTGTATATTCCAAAGTGACTTTTGAGAAACTTATGGCAACTACAGTTTTACTTTTAGGGAATTCTACATGTTGAAAGCTAGAAATGTGTATGCTTTGGCCTGATCCAGAGTACTCGATGTGGAAATAGTTACTATCAGATCTTGAAGTTATTAAGGCACTCTATTTAGATGCAGTAGCTGAGGTTGCTCTGAAATGCTCTTTGGGTAAATAGCAGGCAGACTGCAACTGTATATTACTAGTAGTTTTTAGAGGGCAAGGCAGAAAGTAAAGGTCTATTCATGTTTATATCAGGTAAGATTGTGTCAGTACCAGTATCTGCAAATTTAGTAATGCCTTTTCTGTAGCAGGATAAGGGGAAAGGCAGATTCTGTGCACATCACTGGCAAATGAAATACCAGATATATCTGGCTCAGACCATGAGTAGCCTACCAATGGAACTACTCTGGGGTGAATTGTCAAGGTATCTGCTGTCAACTGTACAATAGCTAGGAATGCAGGGAGTGGCAGACATTGTTTTGGGAGTTAAGCTGATAAGCTTATCTATTCTATATTTATGAAAGTTATGTTTGTTCATAGCTAATAAGTGGGCTAAGGGGCTTGGATATAGTTTTGTTTTTATTTTGCTGTAGCTTAGCATTTTGTGAAACCTGATCTAAGTACTTCCAGATACATTTCTGATGTGTTAATAAAACCATTACTCTTTTTCCAATAAATACCATGGGATCTTTTACATTTACCTGTATTATCACAAACACAGCCAGATGGGAACTGAGCATGACATAGCAAAACCCAAGTAGCTACAGCAGATAAATTCCAAGCTTAATACAAATGTAGCACTTCCAAGGAATAAAACTGACTCAGGAAACCACAGACAGAAACAGACTTTAGTGCACATCTGTGTGAAGTAAGGTGGAATGCTTACTGTGATTAGTGTGTGTATGTGTAAAACAAAGTTAAAATACTTTACAATGGCCATTGTTAATACTTTAAACCACAGACATATATGTGAACTATACACAGTCAATAAAGTGGTCATAATTGATGGGAATATAGGCCATCTGTGGATAAAAGTGACTTACCCCTACTGTCTGAGCACTAAAAATAAAGTCACTGATGTGACATGGCAGAAAAAAATCACATATTATACAGCATTTGCTGAAATCAGTGTAAAACTAGAATTGCTATGGCTTATGTGTGTGTGTGTGTGTGTGTGTGTGTGTGTGTGTGTGTGTGTGTGTGTGTGTGTGTGTGTATGTGTGTATGTGTGTGTGTATGTGTGTGTGTGTGTGTGTGTGTGTGTGTGTGTGTGTGTGTGTGTGTGTGTGTGTGTGTGTGTGTGTGTGTGTGTGTGTGTGTGTGTGTGTGTGTGTGTGTGTGTGTGTATGGGGGTGTATAGTATATTTAAGAGTGACACGTCATCCATAATCCTTTTCATTTTTCTGTATCAGCCAATATCAAGACTGCACATAAGAAGAGACTATTTCCTTTTGCTTGGACAGGATGTGTGTGAAAGCAAATTATCACTATCATAATGGCTCAGCTAGTAGCACTGCCATCTCAAAGAACTTGGTTTTGGTTTAGTTCTTAGCTCTGGCTCCTTCTGTGTTCACTTTTTAAGCCCTCCATTTCCTGTGTGTGTTTATCTGTGTGCTGTGGTTTCTTGCAGGTGAATTGTCTTCCTCCAATTTGCCTACAGGTAAGCATGCAGTATGTGTGTCTCTCTCTGTGTATGTGTGAATGCATGCATATATATACATATATGTACATGTGAGTTTGCACATCTTTTGACAGACATGGCTTGTCAGGGTCAGTGTCAGTATATGTGTCTATATGTATAAATGTGTACCTTGTGATAGACCCTCTTCGTTAGTAGGTGTGATTTGTGTGTGTGTGTGTGTGTGTGTGTGTGTGTGTGTGTGTGTGTGTGTGTGTGTGTGTGTGTGCGTGTGTAAAATAATATCATCAATTTTTATGCTACGCTAGACATAATATTGGTGGGTAAATGGGCAAATACATAACTTTTCTGGCTAGCAATAAAAAATATAAGGCATTAGCTTTCAAACAGAAAGTTTAAAATGCATCCAGAACATCTAGACACCCAGACCTTCTGTGGGGCCTTGCATCTTCCACATCCCATGATCTATAAGTGAATTATGACACTGACTTAGTAGTGGCCTCTGTCCTGAAACCCACCTATTGTAAACCAGGCCCTACTCAGAGGTATGCACAGAAGGTCTATATAGCTTATTTTGGGACTTGGGACAATATGGTCTTAACTTTACTCACAAGACACAGAGGTGTGGCTGAAAGGTTGCTATCGCTTGTGTTGGCGCTAAGGAGAATGTGATCATTATTTCTTTAATTTTCTCAAAATTAAATCTCATACATGTGCACAGAAGGTCATTCTAGCTTGTGTGGGGATGGGGACATTGTGGTCATTAGTTCATCAACTCTGTACATAATCAAACCTCAGAGGTGTACATAGAAAGTCACCACAGTTTGTCTATAGGCAGTATACTGCCTAGGAACAACAAGCTGAAATACATTACTGTAATAATGACTTTTTCACTTTACTCATAATAAAACATCAGACATATACACAGGTGGCTATCATTTGCATGTAGTAGTAGGTTGAGACGTCACTCAATTCTATTTCTTTTCTTTCACTTTTTTTCCAGTCTGTCATCAGAGGGGCACACAGAAAGTGGCTGTCTTTTGACAGTAAGAATGAGGAGGCATGCTGTATGCAAGATAACTGCCACTTGAAATGTATAGGTCTATTTCACGTTGTCATAAGCTGACAATATCGAGTCTGATATTGTCGGCACGACAATATCAAAAGTGAAGAACATTGTGCAAGTAAACGGAAATCTCTGTAAAGGGAGATTTCCATTTACCTCAATGTAGTGTGGTCTTGGAGTTGATATATTTAAGTAGAGGGGTGTGGGGGGTGCAGGGTGGCTTGCCCCCCTGCCTACGCCATTTAGTTTTTTTTTATTTGTTTTTTTTTTTACATTATTCAATGTTTTACTTAATCGATCAGTAAAGTTCAACCTTTATTGATTCGATTAAGTAAACTTTCGATAACGTGATATAGATGCAAATGTATGAATGTAGTCAGTTCTTATCTCTTTTATGGGAAGGCATGGAGAGGCACATTCCCAGATAAGATACTTTTATGCTTGCAAGCATTTGTCTTCACAGCTAACTGGGAATTCATATTTTGTCAGCTCTGGTCATGAAACCTTGGACAAAACTTATTTCTCCATTGAAAAAGTATAACTGAATTTCTTTCCTTATGCTTGCATTTTGCTCAGGCCAGCCTTGCATTACTCATGCTGATCATGTTATCATCAGTGTCTGTGTTGCAGAAAATGATTTTGCAGTATTGTTACATAAATGTGATCTACTGCAGCACATTCATAACCTCTATTAACAAATTCAGTATATAAATGTGTGCGTTCTGCTTGTGCCTTATTGCCTTCTGTTTTAAGGTGCATTTTTTAAACATCTATTTCTCATACTTCGGAAACATACCAAGGAACATACTTGGCTGAAATAAATAAGCAAATTATCTTATATACATATTTTTTTAAATGCTGGCATCTATTTCCCTATATCATACCCTCCATATCAATATCTGGGCAACAGTATTAAGAGAAATGGCAGCACTTTTTGGACACAGGGTGCTCTGAGTAAGTGCACAACAGACTAGCAGTATGTGGTAAGCTACTTTTGTCTATAATTTCAAAGATGTGCAGCTTTGTACATGAAATCACATTACAACAGGATAAAAATACAGATATTTATATCTGCATGTGCACTTCATATGTAAAATCTACTGCCACCCCTACTTATGTTGAGGGCATGGCATGTGCAATCTATATGGGGGTCTGTGCTAGTTAGCACAGCAGTCCGAAACCTAGACATGTGTATACCCAACTGTACTAGGTAGGGCTATGTCCCTGACATTCCCCATCATGATCTGTTTTTCTATCAGTATTTCCTGTTAGTGTACTCCATGGCTGTTGCTCACCCTGCACTCAGGATCTGTTTTCCTATCAGTCCTCTTTCTGGTACTGTACTCTACGGTTGTTGTTCAGCTGGTTGTTCAGCTGCTTGCAATTTACTTATTTGTAGATGATTGCTTGTCAATGTGTTTGGGTGTGACAGATTTGAATACACAGACTTTGTTTCAATATACACTTTCTTCAATCTTGGACAACTTTGCAGACATATTTAGAGATTGGAGTATGGAAGTCAGTGCCCCAGTACCAGGATGTAAGGGAGCCTCTGTGAAAAAACGCAATTTTGTTACCTTACTGCTGATCAGAGAAGGCAAAGTTTCTGCGCATGTGATTTGGAGGCCTTTCATACTATTAAGGAGAAAATTATCTTATGTAAACAATATACATTAGTTTCAACACATTTTCATTTTTTTGTATCTGTTGTGTGCTAGTTCTTACCATCTATAATTCCTAATTTCTCTGCTCTTTATATGCTTTCCAGACATTCCTCCTCATTGTACTTCCATCCATGATTTGCTTTTCCATCAGTGCTGCTAATAACTGTGATTATGGTCTAATGAACTTAACTAATTTTCTTGAATACTTTGGTTTAATTTCCCCAAATCTTTGAGTTTCTATTACAATAACAGGAATGGACCACATTCCTAAGAAAAGGTATGTTTAATGTTTGGGAAAAAATGTTTTTTCAATCTTTGATGTTAGCCAAAAGTACTTTTCACAGCACCCACAATGTGCCCAGAATTGACTCCTTCTTCAGTTCATAGAGAGGTATATGAATCAGTAGCATTTCTAAATAAGACTAAATTCTTTCTTATGAGACTCCTTCCTCCTACTAGTACTGGAACTGTCTGGGTATCTTTCTTCCACATTGCCCTTGTTTCTGCCTCCAGATCCTGGTATTTTATGACTTCTTTTCTCTCTGTACGTAAGATACTG